>NW_025933189.1:294266-309488 GCF_000764305.2 Hyalella azteca
GGTCATCTTAATTGATCGTACGTTAAGTTATATACGGTCATCTTAATTGATCGTACGTTAAGTTATATTGGGTCGTCTTAATTGATCGTACGTTAAGTTATGTACGGTCATCTTAATTGATCGTACGTTAAGTTATGTACGGTCATCTTAATTGATCGTACATACCTTAAGTTATATACGTTCATCATGATTGATCGTATGTAAAGTGGGGTGAAATTTTTCACGACCTGCCAAATACCGTAACATTGACTGGTCATTTTTACTTCATTTCAGACTGACATGTTAATTAGCTGTATCAGTAACCATGTTCATATATTGACATTCTTTACTTAGGAACCACTCTTTCTATACCAGCCCTACTTTCTATACCGGCCTTAATTCCTACTTGACAAATTAATCCATTTCTATGTGTCAGTATTAATTGCCACAGCTGGCCCAGCGATGACGCAATGGTAACTCATTAATTTCTCATTATTAACTCCTTAACTTCTCATTATCAACTCATTAACATTAAGTTCTCACCGGCGCTGACAGTACCAACAGATATAAGACTAACTCCTTAACTTCTCATTATTAACTCATTAACATTAAGTACTTACCGGCGCTGACAGTACCAACAGATATAAGACTAACTCCTTAACTTCTCATTATCAACTCATTAACATTAAGTACTTACCGGCGCTGACAGTACCAACAGATATAAGACTAACTCCTTAACTTCTCATTATTAACTCATTAACATTAAGTTCTCACCGGCGCTGACAGAAGCGACAGATACAAGACTCATTAACTGCTCACTATCAACTCATTAACTTCTCACTATCAACTCATTAACATCATGTTCTGACCGGCGCTGGCAGTAGCTGCACGGGCAGAAGGCCCATAGCCCGGCATGCGTGCCCCAGACGTGGCAGCAGAAGAGCAGGTAGAAGAGCACCAGCAGCGCCAGCAGTCCGAACGCCACCCCCGTCAGGATTATCTCCTGGGCGTTCAGCGCCTCAGCGGTGTCAGCGGCGCGTGATGTGTTCAGCGTCTTCAGCGGGTACACTGGGTAGTACACTGAGCAGAGAGGGGGGTAGTTAGTGGGTAGTACAGAGAGAGGGTGTAGTTAGTGGGTAGTACACTGTGCAGAGAGAGGAGGTAGTTAGTGGGTAGTACACTGAGCAGAGAGGGGGTAGTTAGTGGGTAGTACACTGAGCAGAGAGGGTGTAGGTAGTGGGTATATAGTACACTGAGAGGGGTGGGTGTAATTAGTGGGTAGTACACTGAGAGGGGTGGGTGTAATTAGTGGGTAGTACACTGAGAGGGGTGGATGTAATGATTGGGTAGTACACTGATGGGAACGGGACTGTTTTACTCTTTAGGGAAATACTGATGGCAGTTGAGTTCCTCGATTCCAATGCAGACTACAATTACTGAATAATAGAACATTTTCCATAAATGACAACTTATCGTATTGTTAGTGAAGACAGCCAGTGTCGCGAATATGTCAGACATTCATCATAAATGTTCAAGGCAGAAATGTCACTATACAGTGGGGGGAAATAAATATTCGTACACTTGAAAAATCGTATTTTAATGTATGTAAGTACACAAACTGAACAGGAGAAGTGATTTATATATAAATCACTTTTCCTGTTAAGTTTGTGTACTTACATACATTAAAATACGATTTTTCAAGTGTACGAATATTTATTTCCCCCCACTGTATGGCTTGCGTTCGCCGCAGTATTCGTACGTCACGATTACATCACACGTTCGTCACCAACGAATTCCAAGCACGAACATTTCACAAGTTATGGATTTGGTTCAACGCAGGTTCAAAAGCTTAATATAACTACTAGAAGCGTGAGATGTCACTTCGCGGGCAATTTTTGACGAACTTTACTGTCAAATAAAATCTCAGATTTTTAAATTGCATTGTAATCCCGGGCCGAAGCACGTGAATCTGACTTTTGCTAGTCACGAAGAATTTTCCTATATATGTTTACTCATGACACTTCCTCAATTAGGCGTTTAGTAAGCAATGAAACTTTGATAATTGCCAAACGATGTTTGTTTCTCACCAGAGTGCGACATTCTAGAAGCCAATATCCAATTAGTTCACTCAACGTATCCTAGCTTAGCTGCTCCCTATACAAACAGTAGAAACAACTCACTGACTAATCAAAGTCTTTCGGCTTCTAGCGTGGAAAACACTTTCAAGAAACTCGGAAATTAAGGCACGTGATAAAATTTGAATTTATAAAATTAATTTTCACAAAATATTTTTACTTTGACGCCGTATAAATGAAGTCTGTAATTGTTGCAGCAATAATCATTAAAAAAAGTATTGTTGTCTGCATACTCGCAGGGTGTCCTGAGAAAACCGGCATGGCCGGATGGGAAAAAACTCATGGCTGCATGGGCCACTGAACGACTACATGGTGTTAACCATTTTTTAAATTATATAAAATGCTTACTTCTATGGTGATTAAAAATTGAATACTTGAAGCCTCATTCGATAGTAATTTTGTAAAATGCTTAAACCCTGATAGATACTTTAAACTTCAACATTATTATTTGATCCAACGAATTTGTAGGTTTTCTCTAGGTTCATCAGATGAATCATCTATAGGTTTTCAAAAGTACCCGTTGTAAATAAAGAAGAAATATATAAAAGATTGTATAAGTTACTGTAATGTCCCTCTGTGAAGATGAATAATTTTGCATTTCAGAGAGAGAGAGTATGCGAGAAATATTAGGTTACTTGCGCCTGTACATTACTTAGAAGGTTACTTGCGCCGGTACATTACTTAGAAGGTTACTTGCGCCGGTACATTACTTAGAAGGTTACTTGCGCACGCACATTACTTAGAAGGCAACGGTGAGCATGCAGTCTAGTGCGCTACATGTAGCGGCAGCTACCAGCGGCCGCTGCATTTTCAGTAGCGGTAGCGGCGCTACATTTAAAGCAATGTAGCGGTAGCGGTAGCGGCGCTATATTTTAAAGCAATGTAGCGGTAGCGGTAGCGCCCACTACATATTTAAGTAGTGATACGAGTTTTTGCCGCTACAGCGCTACCGCTACATTTATAGATAAAGCCTTTAGATTTTACTTAATAGTATTAAATATTATTTAAAAACCAGCATGATACATACTATAACATACATAAAATAAATTACAGAATAAAACTGTACGAAAGATTTCGGTGTAATGTTGTCAACCTTAGCCTGTTACTAGTGTCAACATGTTAGTTGTTACTTGTTAAGTTGTTACCAGTTACCACTTACAGGTATTTTTTCATGTTTCAGTTTGCTTACAGTTATTTTTACACAGTTATTTCTATGTTTCACCTTCCCTACATATGGATGTCTACTTCAATCTACCAATCTCAAAAATAATCCACATATATATACAAATAAAAGACTGATTTTTTATATGTATATGTGGATAATTTTTGAGATTGGTAGATTAAAGTAGACATCCATGTAGGGAAGGTAAAACATGAAAATAACTGTAACTTTTATTTACTGTATCTAACCCGTACTTGTTCGGTTAGGTTAATTGCAATAAAGTTGCATTGATATGTTTTGAAAATATTTTATTATCATTAAATGTTTATGAGTAAATCCCAATAGCAGAACAATAAATATTTAGAGATTTCCAATAATTTTGTCCATTGTATTTGTCTAATGTAGCGGCGCTACATTCTACTGTAGCGGTAGCGGTAGCGCTCGATACAATCTAGTGGGTGTAGCGGTAGCGGTAGCGCCCGCTACATTAAGAGCATGTAGCGGAGCGGTAGCGGCCGCTACATTTCAAAGTAGCGCTGCCCAGCTCTGTTAGAAGGTTACTGGCGCCGGTACATTACTTAGAAGGTTACTAACTCCTAAAGAAGGTTACTCGCGCCGGTACACTACAGAGAAGGTTACTAACTACTAAAGAAGGTTACTCGCGCCGGTACACTACAGAGAAGGTTACTAACTACTAAAGAAGGTTACTCGCGCCGGTGCATAATTCGTGAACGCGTCCGGGCGAGGTGATTGCGTGCGGTGGTGCGGTTCACCTGCCCACTCTTGGTAGTGTTTAGCCTGCCGTCGTGAGGTGAGGTTATGCGTGTTTGTCTCCCGTAAAACAATCAAGCTTCCTATATTATTGTGGCCAGTTGAGGCCTGCATGAAGAAGTATTGAACTACAAGTGAACTTCGATAACTTATACTATTAATTTATTTCCTTCGTTAAGGTATAATAGAAATTATAAGGACGTCTGTCGGGGCAGGTGAGACAAATTTCGTTAACCTCTCGTGTAAATTTTCTGTTAACCGCAAAACCACATTTTCTGCGAGATTTTAGGTGCTGTTTATAAATTGTTGGTGGGATTTTATTATTTTTTTTACATTTTGATTTAGAAAAACATATTAAGTGTGAATTTTTTAGCAATCAACAGAAACTTTTCTTACACGCCCATACCTGTAAACGTGCAAGTTTGTGTTTCTAATCATTACTGTGTTGTTCAGTATAGTTATAAATTGGTTCAACAAAGTAAGAAAATCTTGGTCATTATATCTTAGCCATAAATGCAAACATTTGTCTCTTTGCTTGCACAAATTTGAACAAACTCCAGAATTTTATTTTCTGAACTCAATGAATGAAGTGCTGGGTGTTGTTGCGTACGCTGCAGAGCCACGCTGGAAAATGCCCACGTAAAATAAAGAAAACAAAAATGCCCACGTAAAATAAAGAAAACAAAAATGCCCACGTAAAAAAAAGAAAACAAAAATGCCCACGTAAAATAAAGAAAACAAAAGTGCCCACCTAAAATAAAGAAAACAAAAATCGACTTCTGCAGTTAAAGAGTCTGCTTATTAGGCGCATATCTTCGCCTGCTATTTTTTTCCGTTAAGTATATTTATTGCGCGCATTTCTTCATGTCGTATTAATGGGCGTGAAGAATAATTTTTCCTTAGGTTTGTTCCATGAAGTATTTCTAAAGAGACGTTATTCCTCAGGCATAGTGGCAACAGCTGAATTTTTCAGCACAAATAACGCTACTCATTTGTCTTTTGTCTTGGACTTGGCTTCGTAATTTGTAGATGTAGCGAGGGTGGATAAATTTAACCATAATATTGGATAAGGCATGGCTTCCATGTGAAACTAGTGAAGACGTCGTCAAAATCCGGAATTGGATATGAAAATCTCATTTGAACCCAAGAAAATGTCATTTGAATCAAAGAAAATTCAACCTGGATTTGCTTTGTTCGTAGACTGTTACGCCGTTGTAGATCTGCTGAAAATCATAAGTCGTATTATCGTGATAACATGTATATATATAGTCATCTTAGAACTCATAATCTTCGTCGAGCTTATGATAATCGCTTAACTTATTATTGTTATGTAACTTATGATCATCACATAACTGACTTTTTGTTAATTGTTCTCACACAGCCTGCAACAAGCGTGTTCTCACTCAGCGTGCAGTGAGTGTCGTCACGCTAGCGTGTTCTCACTTAGCATGCCGTGAGTGTTGTCACGCTAGCGTGTTCTCACTTAGCATGCCGTGAGTGTCGTCACGCTAGCGTGTTCTCACTCAGCGTGCAGTGAGTGTCGTCACGCTAGCGTGTTCTCACTCAGCAGAGCGTAATGAGGTAGCGAGTTAGGCAAACTGTATAGAGTGAAAGCTAATTGAACTGCTTCCGCCACATGCCTCTTGCTCCTGGCAGTTAGTGGTTGTTCTGGGGCGAATAATCTTATTGTATGTTATTGGGAGATATTCATCAAATTCTTCTTCATATCCAAACCTGTCGCTTGTATTTCATGGCGAATTACTAAGGCGATGTTGTTCAGTTTCCATCTATATTTTACTGGCGATAATATTCAAATATATACATGCAGACGGCAGTCTAGGAATATATATCAAGTTCTGGATGGTCATTTAATTGTTCGCTGTTGAAATTATTAAGCGTGGTATCAGCGGCCACCGAAAAGTTGCCGGTCGGCAGTTAATGGTGGCCAATAAGTACCTGTCCATTACCGCTCTTCAGTATTTTCTTTCTCGACATTTTAATGGACTGTGTGATCGGGAATCGATGCTGCACGTGTATGCGTGTATGAATTAGCGTAAAAGAAAAGATCAACGTTGAAGGGTTCACGTGTCCAGGTGATTACCTGCCGTGTGTATCGATCCACGTGGGAAGCAAACATGTGATAAACAATTGAGTTTCGACTTCGTCCAAGTGCCTGTACATTTTAAGAAGAAAGTTATTGGCTTCTGAAGTCAAATTAAAGTTATATTGTATTATTCTACGATGTTTAGCTAACAATTTATGTAATACCGTAAGCATAAAATTATAACCTGCCGTGCGTAAATCGATCCCCGTGGGAAGCAAACATGTGATAAATAATTGAGCTTCGCCCTCGTCAAGTGTCTATATAATTCAAGAAGAAACTTATTGGCTTCTGAAGTTAAATTGAAGTTCCTTCTATCATGCGATGTTTATAGCCTCCTATTTGGGTAATACCGTAAGCATAAAATTAAAACCTACATTTGACTGCAAATATTTTATGTAGACCGCTCGAATTACCATTTATTTTAAAATAATGTAGAACTTGACTGAAATATAGTGCATAAATTTATCGAATATTCATTGAAATAATAATGAATATTCTATATCTGATGTATTATTATCAATACAATATTCCTCTATATTGAATAAGTTGCGTGACATGCTGTGACAATGAGACGCGAACGATCTAATTATTCAATAGGATAATTTTTATTTTGATTATTTTATACTCATTTTGGAAATGATCACAAATTATTACCTAGAAGGAGCTTCACTCACGTATCGAGCGCACGACCAGCACTAAATATAAGGAGTGGAGTTTGTCGGCGCTACGTGCAAACAACGTTTATAAGTTGACACGAGCACGTGCATCGCGTGTACGCAGTTGTATCACGTGTACGCAGTTGTATCGCGTGTACGCAGTTGTATCGCGTGTACGCAGTTGTATCACGTGTACGCAGTTGTATCACGTGTACGCACTTGCATCGCGCGTACGCACTTGCATCACGTGTACGCAGTGTTGGATCACGTGTACGCAGTTGTATCACGTGTACGCAGTTGTATCACGTGTACGCAGTTGTATCACGTGTACGCAGTTGCATCACGTGTACGCACTTGCATCGCGCGTACGCAGTTGTATCGCGTATACGCAGTTGTATCGAATTGGTGTGCGCTTTCTTAACAAAAAATTATAAATAAATAGATAAATAAATAAATATGAGTGTTTATTCTGAATAAAGAGAAATAACAGTCATAGAATAGCCTGTGTGAAATGGTGAAAATATCATAAGTTTAACTTGCGTTCGGTTTTCTCCGAAGAATATTTCAGCATCCTAAGGCCTTTAAATAATATTCATAAATGTGCCGTCACATTCCTCAGAATTAACGTAATGCATGTTATGTCACATCGTACAGCAACACCGGTCGTGCTATGAGTTACCAGCATGTTGCCTGGAAGCGCTGCATTATCCAACACATCCAATAACAATACGTTGAATTAAAGCCATGTTTTTATTGCATTAGTTATAAAGGATTTAATATGCCGGCGTTTGCCACAGATGTCACTCAGAGCAGCAGCAAGCCGTGCTGGTCGTGGCGGCCTGATGCCCGGAAGCGTCGAATCATCCAAAATATCAGATATAAAATTATTTTGATTTAATTAGTGTTTTTAGTGCATTTTCTCATCTATGGAAAAAAGGAGCTATTATGCTCGTCATGTCCGTCCGTGACTTCACTTCACGGACGGACGACAAAATGCGCTCTCTGTCACTCACGGAAGTGAGTACTTATCTAATTTTTTTTACATTCGTTAATGGGTCAAATATGCCGGCGTTTTCCTCAGAACGTGTGCATGGGATGTCACTCCGAACAGCAACATGCACCGTGCTGGTCGTGTTCAGCCTGATGCCTGGAAGCGTTGAATCATCCAAAATACCAGATATAAAATTATTTGAATTCAAAATGATTTTTTGCATTCGTTACTGTGTCAAATATGCCGGCGTTTTTCGCAGAACCTGTGCATGGGATGTCACTCCTAGCAGCAACATGCACCGTGCTGGTCGTGTTCAGCCTGATGGTCTGCACAGCCCAGCAGCACTTCAGACACCAAGTGCAGCTCGACAAGTACGGCAACTTTGTTATGAAATGGAACCCTGACAAAGACCACGTCGAAATACAAGTCGAGGTAGGTCCATAAATTACATGGATCTTATTTATTCGAAACTTTCCTGTTTACAGATTGCGATAGTTTGCATGACATAGATGATTTAAGTGCATGGTTATCGATTGATAATTACTCATATTCTCAATTATTATCATTATTTATAGAAAACATAAAATTTTAAGAGATAAGTAAGATCTGCATTGTTTCCATCGTATCTCGATATTTGACGTTTCATTAAGCCCATTGATCTGTGAATGTTAAAGTCATGAAAAATGTAATTAAATGCCATTATCACCTGGAATTGTGTTCAGAACAAATGCACATTATAGGTGCGGACGCAAGGCTACGTGGGGATCGGGTTCTCCCCCAGCGGAGGGATGAGGGGAGCTGATATCATCCTCGGCTGGGTAGACGATGATGGTCAACCTTACTTGTCGGTGAGACGCTCAATAATTAATTCTTATTGTTATTCTACTATGAATTCGTCATGAATTCGCGAGTCAGTAAAAATTTGTAGTTGCTTGTTTTATGAGACATATGGCTTATGTTTTAAGTTACAACATTTTTAACAAGAATTTTAACAACCTTACTTGTCGGTGAGACGCTCAATAATTAATTCTTATTGTTATTCTACTCTGAATTCGTGAGTCAGTTAAAATTTGTAGTTACTCATTTATTAGATATATAATTATGTTTTAAATTACGTACAATATTTTTAATTTGCCTCGGGTTTTCATTCCCAAATGCACCGTATCTGACAGACCATTAAATTATATAGCAATGGTTAACATGGATTTTCCATACATTTGTCAGCGTATCCTGACCTCTTCAGTGTCGTTCATTGTTATCAACATACAAGCTACCGCATTACCTCAAAAACTCTCATCCCATTTTAAGTGATGTTATGAAGCTCCGTTAATTTCATCCCATGTTACAGCTCGTTATTCAGTCGTGACTATTGACGAATGTTATTTACTTCAGAACTAAATTCCCATCTGGATATTAGTATTTTATTTTCGATGATATTTAGTTAAGTTAATAATAACAATTTTCCGGTACTATCAATTCTTACTAATATTATCTAATTCCTATTCAATTCTTGCTAATAATACTAATATATTAATAATATTTACATTGTTTGATATTAAACTCATGTGGTCGTAGTTAGTGCCGGTCAAAATTTAATATCAACAAATACAACATAATATATTTCCTCCGTGCAACTACTAGCATTTACTACTTATTTTAGATTATTCATATACACATATTATATTCTACATGCATATATATATTATATTCTACTTATCCTCAGACCATCATCCAAGTAACCACAAGAATGAACACCAAACTGGTGGTTATGGTGGTTATTAATTAATTTTAACTTGCAATACTTGGCGGTAGCTGCGACACGCGTGTCAAGTAGCGCCTGGTTGCGTGTCAACCTTGTGCTGGAGCGAGAACTGCTGCCGGTGATAATTTCGTTATACGAATAGTGCAACCATGCGAGACGTGTGCGGGGGTGTACATTATCACTGGTGTACACACCATCACTTGACTGGTGTACACCATCACTTGACTGGTGTACACCATCACTTGACTGGTGTACACACCATCACTTGACTGGTGTACACCATCACTTGACTGGTGTACACACCATCACTTGACTGGTGCACACCATCACTTGACTGGTGTACACACCATCACTTGACTGGTGTACATACCATCACTTGACTGGTGTACACCATAACACCATCACTTGACTGGTGTACACCATCACTTGACTGGTGTACAGTGAACGCAGCACCTGGATGTACGCTCAAATATCCTCGGTATTAATCATTTCCTCTGTTTATATGTATTAGCTCTTCATTTAGTAAATAATTCAGATACTCTCACCATTATTTGTTGTAACCTCCTCCGACTCCACACTCCAAAGATTAATTAATTAATAAATTAATTAATTAATAATTTCTATTTCTATCTCTTTCACAAATTTCTGACCTAAGAAATGAAGCAATTACTATGGGACAACAGTACATGCTTTTGCACCTACGTTCCCCGTATTTCTTGCATCCTGTATAATATCGCCATCTTGATTTCTCCTTAGATTTTCGTCTTCGGTTGGTGCCTGCAATTTACAAAGCGGAAGAGCGTTGCATGTGTTCAGTGTTCGTGATAGCATATAGGATATACACTCTCAAAGACCTTCAACTGCACTTTAATACGTGACTAACGAGCCTCTGTCTTGCACCTGCGATCAGATTCCTGAAGGCCAAGACCATTTATGCAGTGGAGCGTTTTCTGTCTCTATCAAATTATTGCGATAATAATACATTGTTGCTTAATGTTATTGCCGACTTTTTCGTTGGCGTCACTCGCCCTTGTTACAGCTGAGGAAAAAGTGGAATTTCGGAGCCGTTTTTCAACTGGGTTAACCGTTTCCTTCACGAAATTTGCACCATTTTAATTCAAATACGGATTATAGAAATCTTAAATATTCTAAATTAGGCAGATGTGAATACAGCGTAAAACGCTAGCTTATCAGAGGCTTCATATAGTGGCCCTCAGCAACGCCTGAGAGCGCTAATGCGCTAACGCCCTTAAATCAGACAGGCGCGTTGTCGCGCGTCAAGCCGCGGACGCGCGCATGCGCTTTTCATTGACGCAGGACTCGGCTTTTCGTTTTGTTCGGTTAATTTCCTTCGTAAATAAATAAACTGCTAACTAACCGACGCACATGTATTTAATTATATTGAAGCATCGGCAATTTAGGGAAAATCTAACAAATTCTATCATAATAATAAAAGTTGAATAAATTAAAAGTTTTGTTAAGGTAATAATAATATGAAAATGGAAATTATTTTGTTAAGGATCGTCACGGGACCGGCGACAAAACGCCCGTCGTGGACGCGTCGCAGGACGTGACGCTCATGAGCGGCCGCCGCAACGCCACCCATACGACGCTGCGCTTCAGCCGCCCCTGGGTGACCTGCGACGACCTGCACGACCTGCCCATTACCGTGAGTGTCGTGACCTGCACGACCTGCCCATTACCGTGAGTGTCGTGACCTGCACGACCTGCCCATTACCGTGAGTGTCGTGACCTGCCCATTACCGTGAGCATCGTGACCTGCCCATTACCGTGAGTGTCGTGACCTGCCCATTACCGTGAGTGTCGTGACCTGCCCATTACCGTGAGTGTCGTGACCTGCCCATTACCGTGAGTATTGTGACCTGCCCATTCGTGCTTTTTCATTTCACACATAATGAGTTGGTTTGTATTCAAATACCGGTAACTCAATAATATCAGTCTAGCAGTTATTACGTTGAGGTGTAATTAATTGTTTTCAAATTAAATATAACGATCGCATTACGAATTTTTACGTTAATGTTTACTTTTATTTCTAATTTAAACATTGAGATTGGACTATAAATCTTCAAGTAAATAAGTCCACGATCGCATTACAAATTTTCACGTTAATGTTTACGTTTATTTCTAATTTAAACATTAATATTGGACTATAAATTTGTAAGTAAATAAGTTGGTTGCAGTCGTCAACGATGCGCGTGATCTGGGCGTACGATGACGCTGCATCGCCAGGCCGTCGGGACGACGTCGCGCGTTTGCCTTACCACGACCACCGCGGCGTCGCCAGCCTCTACGTCGCCGGCGACGAGCGCGTCAACCTGCACGACGACGACCACGTGCGAACGTGGGATGTTCTGGCACCCAACGTGAGTCTTGCCTCGTGTGAACGTGGGATGTGCTGGCGCCCAACGTGAGTCTTGCCTCGTGCGAACGTGGGATGTTCTGGCGCCCAATGTGAGTCTTGCCTCGTGCGAACGTGGGATGTGCTGGCGCCCAACGTGAGTACTTCTGTCTCGTGCGTACGTACAGTACATGTGGAGTAAGTGGTTTGAACGGTATACCTACGTGTACTTATGTGAGGTATAACTCGTATAAGTGCACTTCTGTGAGGTATAAGTGCACTTATGTGGGGTATGAGTGCACTCATGTGAGGTATATGTTCACTTATGTGAGGTATAAGTTCACTTATGCGAGGTGTAAGCACTCGTGTGAGGTATAAGTGCACTCATGTGTGGTATAAGTGCAATCATGTGAGGTATAAGTGCACTCATGTGAGGTTTATAATTGCACTCATGTGAGGTATAAGTCACTTATATGAGGTATAAATGCACTTTTGTGAGGTATACGTGCATTTATTTGAGGTATACGTGCACTTATGTGAGGTATATTTGCTTTGCATTTTGTTATTTATGTACCTGTCACCATAGCCATTTTATTATCGTTGTTGCTCTAATATCCCAGCAGTTATTGTCATCAATTACATTATTGTGGTCATTGTCATCGTAATATTGCCGTTGTTGTACCGGTCGTCTAAACTCACCCCGCATTGTGGTCATTTCCACAGCCAGTTTATTATCGTTGTTGTTCTAATATCCCAGGAGTTATTGTCATTAATTACGCTATTGTGGTCATTGGCATCGTAATTTTACCGTTGCTGTACTGGTCTGAACTCACCCCGCAGGTCTCGCTGCCCAACGACGTGGACACGCTCTACTGGTGCAAGCTCTACAAGGCGCCCAGGCTGGACCGCAAGCATCATTTTATCGGCGTCAGTTATATGGCCTATACTACATCTTGAATTAATTATTTACGAATTATTAGTGATTATTGTTTTGTTATTACTGATTGGATTACTTTTAATTATTAAATTATTATTAATTATTGAAACATTAATAATTATTGAATCATTATTGATTATTTACTTATAATTAGGTATTGAATTATTCCTATTTATTGAATTATTATTACGGTAATTATTGAATTATTATTTATTATTGAATTATTCCTAATTATTGAATTATTAATCATTATTTTTATTATTGCATTCATGAGATGGAGAAGTATTAATGGATATCACATAAAGTATTTTCATTCTGAAATTAGGAAGCAAGAACAAAATCCTTGATCTTTTCAAATTATGAATTTTTCAGAATTTAAATTTTCGTTTTACATCGAGAGTTGCGTTGAAAAATACTTGAAAAATACAAAGATACTCCCACAAATATTTATTCATATTACACAGCATAGGCATAGAAACGCAAAAGGAAGATGGTTTCTGTTGAGGTTTAATTTCCATTTTATGAATATAACAGATCCGAACATATGATATATGCGTTGCGAATCAATACGAACATCCCTGCGCTAGAGAACTGGTAAATCCAGAGCTTTATTCGTGCAGTACGAACCCTTGATTGCCGCGCACGCCACGCACTTCGTACACCACATGCTCCTGTATGAATGCCATGCGCCTGATGCCGACAGCTCGCACTACTTCGAGCAGTGGGTTGATAAGGTAATGGAATGGTATGAGGTGTTCAACAAGTGATAAGGTATTCAACATCTATATCGAGCAGTGGGTTGAGAAGGTATTTGAAAGGTATAAGATGTTCAAGAAATGATAAGATATTTGAATGGTATAAGGTGTTCAACGAATGATAAGCTACTTAAATATAAGTGATTAATTAAAATATATGGTATTCATCTATAAGATATTCAAATATAAGGTATTCAAACTATAAGGTATTCAACATCTATATCGAGTAGTGGACTGATAAGGTATCCTAATTACTTCTCTGTAGGAAGTTGGCAATAGTTCTATGATGAGGTTTGAGAGCAGTTATGCGTTGCAAAATCAATTTAAATAATTTGAATTAGTAACATTAATAAATCGTGGTATACTGAAGAAAATTTATCGTCTTTTCATGTTCTCAAAACCTTTTATTCATTTAACCAATAATGTATTCTCTTGATTGGCTTAACTGTCTCTGTCTCCAGCATATTGTTCGGGTTTTATTCTTTATTAACTGCGTCAGATTTCTAGTTGATCGTTCGCCCATTTTTTGCAACATTTTTGGATGTCTTTTTCCTAGTGCATTTCTTTATGCAAATTATTTCCAATTATTTGAATGTTTTAATTTCTAAGCATTTTCCCTCGTTGAAGAACAATAGAGAAGTGCTCAACTGGTAACATTCTTAGCGCATTTTCTCATTTATGGAAAAAATGCCCTATTGTGCTCGTCATGTCCGTCAGTCCGTCCGTCAGTCCGTCTGTCCGTGACTTCACGTTTCCGTCGACGAGAAAATGCGCTCTCTGTCACTCATTGCAGTGAGTACTGAGTTATATTTTTAACTCCCTGCCCAGTTAGGGACTCAGTGCTACGCCGCGAACATGCCCGACTCCTGGAACGGCTGCAATGTCCCGATCATAGTCTGGGCTGTGGGGGCGAAGGGCTTTTCGCTTCCCCCTGAAGCAGGTTTCCCTCTTGGGGAAGAGCATAACGGGGCAACCTACTTTATGCTGGAAATTCACTATGACAACCCACGCATGGCACAAGACGTCGTCGACTCCTCTGGCGTGAGGTTGTTTTACACGCCGCGTCTCAGGACCTACGATGCTGGAGTGGTACAGTTCGGACACAGCGTGGAGCCCTTCCATATCGTGCCTCCCCTGACCATGTGGAACACTACGGCGCATTGCCACTCTGAGTGTACTAGGCTGGTGGGTGCACTTTTATTTTACATTAGTTTAGTATAGGAACCATAATTAAAATTGTATTACTATTGAGTGACGTTTTGAACCTTTATGTTCAACAGAGGAGTTTTTGTTATTCAATTTTTACGAAAAATTGTTTAAAAAATCCGAGATAGCAATTATTGGTAATATATCATGGACTGTACTCTAAACTAAACAGAAACTGTCCACTATACTAAACATAATCTATTCTCTTAACTAAAGACAGACTATTCACTAAACTAAGCATAAACCATTCACACTAGACACAAACTATACACTAAACTAAGCATAAACCATTCAAACTAAACACAAACTGTTCACTAAACTAAGCATAAACCATTCAAACTAAACACAAACTATTGACTAAACTAAGCATAAACCATTCAAAATAAACAAAAACTATTGACTAAA
>NW_025933190.1:0-226 GCF_000764305.2 Hyalella azteca
TGAAGGTACTGTGTTTTTTATCTGGTTTAATTGAGTTTAATTTTTATAGCAAGCTTTTCATGCAACAGTCGTTAAAATGTTGACCATAACATCAATAGAAAAGTAAATTTCTTATTTATTTCATTTGCTAATTAATTGATCAGTCAAACAGGAATTATAGTTCAGTCTATAAAACGCTCCAGTGCATGCAAACGGAAACGAATCTTTTAACGCGCGGTTGCCGATT
>NW_025933191.1:0-1379 GCF_000764305.2 Hyalella azteca
TATGATCTATAGCTTCACCATCAGCGCATAAACTTTAAGACGAGCGGCGGCCACGGGGGCGCTGGCGAGCGTCCAACACGGCGCGTATAAACTATGTGCATGTGGCTTTGTCTATTATTCTGATTCAGTGAATAAATGAGTTGTGGCTCAGTGTATGTCATGTGAATTAGTCCATCATTCAGATTCGAGGAATAAATTTTTTTAAGGTTTTTAATAATTTGAATTTAATAGGACAGTAGGATTGACTCGTACATTTGTTTAAAGAAAGTTTTTGGATAAACGTAAATTGCATTTTAGAGACGAAATTTAGCTACTTTTCAATTTCGATCTTCTCTTTGAACCATATTAGTTTAAAATCTTCAATTTCGGTTTTAAAAACTTTGAATAAGAAAAAGCTTATTAGCGTCGTAAAAGTATGCTTAAGAAAATCATATCAGAATAACCCTGCTGCAAAGAGTTTCAAAAACTTCAAATTATAAATGAAATAATTCATGCTTGCAATTTCTATCAGTGCGACTGCAGCCATTAATTAAAGCCTTGATTTAGTATTAATAAGATATTCTTTAGAAATTATTCTCCTTTCCAGAAATTTTCATGACGAATTCAACGTTTTGCATTTCCAGAAATTTAAATGTAGCTCAATATTCTTTAAAATATTCGTTTAATAAATGGGATCGATAAATGAAGCGATTTCTCAATCCCAAATCCCATCATTATAAATCCCGATAATAGTAACAAATCTGCTGAATGATGAATCTAGTAAGACCCATTCGAATTCAAATTTGATTAGAACCAATACATTTTATTTGACAAACGTTTCAAAATATTAAAAGAGCTGTTTTGCGTAATCGCATTCAATTTAAGTAAACGAATTTGAAAATAAATTTTCAATTATTGATCAATCCTTCTCTCCCTTTCTTCCAATCCTTTCTTATTCTCCCACTGAGGATAAATCTTCAGATCAAGGTTCTCAATAGCCCTTTTATAATACGGCGCCAGACTTTCAACACTTACACACACACACACACACACGCACACAAAATTTGACAAATACACATATAAAATAATCCACATCATTAAGAGTAGTTGACACTTGCACCGTCTGCTGCTCCTGGCAATAACCGCAACGCTTTCATTTTTCACGTTCAAAACTGCCCGTCATGCAGTTAAGGGGATCGGCTACCCTAAAATTTGAAAATTTTGAGTTTTTCTGTTTCTTGTCTCATCTTAAAGGTTGTTTTCTTGCGCATCGAACGGTATAAGTATCGTCCCTGTACGTCGAAAAATGACTTTGTGACAGCTCCTGCGAAGGGAGGCGGGTTTTAGATCCCTTAACAAAACTCTACGAGGATAAATGACGCGCTGGTCACTCCACAAAG
>NW_025933192.1:0-53739 GCF_000764305.2 Hyalella azteca
ATTAGTTGGCTTGATACCAATATCAATACGCGAAAGACGCGGGGTAAAACCCGGGGTGGCCCCCCATTTTTACTCTCCAACAGCAACGAGTGTGAAGTAGGTTAATTTGATCATTTTTCAAGCGATTTTTGAGAGCAAGTTCTCCTGAGAGCATATATTTACTTCAATGAATGCTTTTGAAGATAGTTCGGTGCATTGGGTGTATTCGAATTTTATTAGAGTGAGAAAATCGATAGAAAGTTTGAAACATCGACGCATTGATTCCATTCGTGGAAAGGATAACCATTAGAAAATATTTGAGATAAATTTCAAAAGTGTTTCAATTGCATTCAATTATACGCCTTTAGCAGATCTTGAATAACAAGGCAGTAACATTAAACCAGTCGCTCATTCTTCCACTGTTAATTGACACCCTTTTCCTTTCCGGACAATGTCTTGAATTAGCAACATTGCCCGAAATATTCTCGGAATTAATTTTAGAACACAATGAGATGATTGTCACCATCTGAATCAGTCGTAGCGTTGATGTAGCTCTCCTCCCCATAGCCTGCCCCAGTTTGAGCCTTGACGGTAATGTTATAAAGGACGCAAGGGATGAGGCCTTCAATGAGGAAGCTTATGGTGTTGACTTCAGCTGATTGATAATCTCCTGATCTGTCATCCCAAGTTATCAGATAGTCGCCCAAAATGCCATTCTCTTTTTCAGGGACCACCCACGACACAAATATCTTTGTTGGACTCGTAGAGCTTGCCATCAGGTTACGAACTTCAGAAGGATCTGCAGGATAACAAAATAACGGATTTGAATCTTGTTTCTATAAACAGTATTATAAGATTAGCAGAGAATGAACTAACTTCGACGTTTTATTTTTGCCTCCTGATGAATAAGAGAGCTATTGTGCCGACTCATTTTATGTATTTGTTTGTAAATCGTTCCAATTACCAGACTAAAAAACAGGCAAAAATTATGGAACCATGTGAACCAAAGAATGAGGTGACTTTACTTATTCTATTTTTCGCGCTTAATTATTAATTACACTGTTTTCTGTTTTGTCAATTAAATTAATTATTCATTAACTTCAAATTTCATGATACAAATTAGGACTATCTATATCAGCAGGTCTATTCCGTTGATTATAAATGATGAATTAATAAATAAACAATATACCCAAAACTCAAAACCTCTTTGAATGACCACATCGTAATAGGTATTGAATTCTCACACGCTTCGTCACTGGTAATGTTTAGATTCTCAGAAGGCTTTCCAGGCCCCGCTTCAGTCGAGGCCAAAACCGTGATCGTGTATTGTGTGTACGGAGTGAGACCGTCAATCTCGACATATTCTTGGCTCCCGTTTACAGATCTCGATCCATTCATCCAGTTGCCGTCCCCCCACAGGACCTTGCCGTAGTAGCTGACGTTGTAGCCTGTGATGTCGCACTCAGTGTCGGGCGTCGACCACGACAGCGTAATGCTGGTGCTCGTCACATTCTTTTCAATGAGATCCGTCACTTCGGGAGGAACTGCTCAGTAAAATCCTTATGAATTCATGACCTGATGCTCTTCCATCACTACCCTTTGCCAGTTAATTTTTTTACTACTTAAGCAGACATAGTGCGATCTCTTGCAGTATCTTATAGACTTACCAATAAATAGAAGAGCGCATTATTTTAACTCGGGGCCATTTTGTACATGATTATTCGGAGCTGCAAATCTTGTATTAACAATTACGTGAACATATTCATGATTGGAGACGACGACGCCTGAACTCAATAAGAGGTTGTTTACCTATCAAAGAATGGGGGTATTGGCATAGATAGCTGGCGCATCTCCTGATATGCTCAATCATTTCAGTGATTACATATGAACTTAACAGAAAATCGTTGATTTGAGATGAGTTACTGTTTCACAGAGATATACGCGTGTTCCCATGCATTTAGTAAATTAGAGAAATAATGGACCCGAACATACGCGATCATCTTACCGTCGGTTTGTGTGGTTGCTGTTGTGCTTCCAGGAGGTCCGTAACCCGCAGACGTTTGAGCTTCCACGGTAATAAAATGATCAACGCAGGGTTCAAGAGAGGTGATGTTGTACTCAGTATCTCCTACGCTCGCAGAATAGTTTTGGAAATCATTTATCCAGCTTATGCTGTAGTTCAACAACACGCCGTTCTCTTGCTCAGGCGGCGTCCACGACACCTGAATAGTTCTAGAGCTATTCGATACTGCCGTCACTTTACGAGGCTCACTTGGGGCTGAAGTGCAAACAACAAGTATCAAGTATTATTTACTGTAAGAATTAAAAGTTACATAAGAGTCGAGAAGGTATGAAGATATTGTATCAACATATTCAGGTCATATATGTAATTTTCAAGTGAAATGCAAGCATGGTCATTGATTGGAGAGAAAGAGCTGCTGTATTTGCACCCGATGGGCGACACGGATGGCAAATGAGAAAAACTTTGAAATTCAAATCATTGCTGAGTTATCTATTCTCACCTGCTTGCTCTGTTTTCCCGTCTACACTCGCAGGCTCGCTTTCGCCAGCTTCAGTCACAAACACCACAGAAAAATTATAATAGGCGTAAGGCTGCAGGTCCGTCACCGTATACTTGACGTTAGGTTCTGTAGAGTTTATTGTGTCGGTCAGGCCGTTCACTTCGCTTTGGTTTCCCCAGAGAATGTAGCCGGTGTAGCTGATACGATACATTTGGATCTCGCATGACACCTTGGGCACCGTCCATGATAGCGTAATGCTGAAGCTCGATGTATCCAAAACCTTTAATTCATTCACAGCAGGTGTCGTAACTAAATGGGAAGGAAAGTCGCAACAATGAGCTTGATTCGTATTGTCTCTTAATTAATCAAGTGGTGAAGTTAACGATGAAAAACTTCGTGAAATAACAAATGTAAGAGAACATGCATTGATCCACTCCATTCGAACTTCATGATTCGATATTAAATTTCATTTTTACCGCAGGGTGGTGGAGTTGTAGTTCCTTGTTCAGTTGTTACTGTCGCCGTTGTCTCTGTTGAACTTTCTGTAGTGGTTGACATAGTGGTTGTCCCGTTTGTGTTCGACGATTGGTTTTCTGAGGTTGAACTCTCTTCAGCCAAGTTCTATGAAAAATGAAGCGTTTTACAACCCCATTCACGCAATATGGAAGGATTCTGAGAGTAACACAGTTTCAACCAAAAAAAAAACAACTGATCCACAATCATATTGAGTCACACCCAGTTTGCCCACTTCCTTATCCACGAAAAGGTTCCGTGAGAGACCTATTCACGAAATTTGCTATCTAACTCTAGAAAGCAATTGCTTTCTAGTAGTTAGTTTCTTGGAATTGAACAATGCCCAAGTTAAATTCTCACTTCACATTCCTTGGCTGATGCAAGCATCTTTCAGAGCATAGTACCGTGTGGAGTTTAATGCTCAAAGATATATAATTAAGGGGAGAAATCAAGAAAGTGTGCAGGTAAACCCTGCTATTGGCTTCATGCAAGAAGGTTGTGAGACGGTGTCACGTATGAGGTACAGTCATGTACATCGTAGAGGACCAAATATTGGCCGCGCTTGGAACGCTTAGCAATTGGTTTCAAGCCACCGCACCTCTCTATAAGCAGATGAAAAATGTGGATACCTTTCTTTGGGAAGTAAATTTTTACTAATCGGCAGAGTGCTTCAACTATTATGGTAACTGGGTGGGTATTACAGACATTCCCGCCAATTCTCTAAACGTGTCTTCTGTAAATCACCAGCTGTCCGGATTGCATCTGTTGCTTGACGGTGTAATGATGTGAGTTCAAATTGCAAGTTTAGTAACAGTACCATAATGTGTTGCCTTTCTATCATGCAATTAAATATAATTCGTGCCTCCTTATACTATTGTGATATTTGTTTTGTTTTAATGGTAGAGCTCACGGGCGAAAGCCAATAGATAAATGTTAATGTAGCATATTTCTCCCGTCACAATATTAGTTTATATAATGAGAAGTATGGCATGGTGGGCGTATATTTATAATGTCGGCCAGGATTAACCCAGTCAATTGACGGGGCTGATTAACGAAAATTCTGCGGGATATCCGGCTTTTAGCTTTGGGACTAAATGTGGCTATTGCATGCTAAGTCTAGGCACCGGTTCTAGGGTTAGTGGGAGAGTTTAATTTGTGGCTTACGGTTGCGTTCCCAGGAAGTCAGGGATGACCAACTCACCGATATCGCGCAGACCAGGTAATTAGAGAGGCTGGGACATAGTTGTGGGTCACAAACCCAACAATTAAGCTAGTCCTTGGGCTTAACCTTATCCTGCATTAAATGAACAGAGCCTAGGAGCTAATACGCCACAGACTACGCTGAAGGCATGAAAACCGTACTTCATGACAAGTCATTTTTAGAAGTGTGACTGGTTTAAGCACTGGCTGCGAATTTTTGGCTGCTATGGCTTTAAACGCTTATCTTACTAGGCTACTATGACCTAGCTCTGGCATGCTTGCCCACAGAAAAAAAAATATGATAATTTACGAAGTTGGACCCCTTTGTTGGACCCCTTTCGCCATCGTTCGACGACGTCAATCACACCACGTACGTACGGATGGATTATCAGCGTTGAGGGGACTACAGCAGTACTTGACAATATTTACATATATTTTTAGAACTAACAAATTTTGAACATTGAAGGGAGAATAAAATCGTAAGTATTCAAATGAATTTTAATAACAAGCACGGGGGATGACCTCTTAAATTAAAATCGTACTGTTTGTTAATTCTACCAATGTTCCTATGGTTTTTCATGTTAGACATGCTTCCGACAGCCACAACCAATTCTCTTTAAGATAGTATGGAGTTTTAAATTTTTAGAGGCGGCATTATGTGGCACTCTAACATTAAACTGTATAAAGCTGAATATTTCTTCGATTCAACTGATTGCTATTTTTGTATCATAAAATATTCATTTTATTATAACCGTCATTGATAATCCAAGCATAGCGGTTTTATTTGAAACTATTCTTTTATGTAATAAAGGAAAGAGTTACGATACTTCTCATTATACATTAAGGTTTTCGGTCACTTCAACGTGATCTCATTGAGCCACGCTTAATTTGTATTCGTCATTCTCTGTAATTTCATCACAGAGAAATTAGGCTCGAAATTTCGTGTCCGAGCCAAAGAATCATGTAGATAATAAGTTTTGCACTAACATCCTTTATAGGCGATAGATGATGCTGAAGAGAACGCACGGTGGATTCTTTTATGCATGAAGTTCTTTATTATTTTTGTTTAATTTAAAGAGTTTGATCCCCTTCTTTGAGGTAAATATACAGTGCCACGGCAGGTTTTGTTTTCATATACATATATATAATGAATGGGTGCCGACTATGTTATCCTATACAATTTTCTATGTGATACTTTAAAAATACTATCATAACTTCTGCTGCATTACAAAAGAGTGCTCCTTCAGCAACTTGACAACCTCTCGACTTCACATGTATGGTTGGTTTAACGAAGCTTAGCGGCCTCAGCTAATAAGGTCCACCATTAGGACCAAAAATGTTACCACTTTTTTACGAGCATATGGTGCCACTTTTTTTAGAATCGCAGATTGATCTTTTATCCTAAAGGTTCTGATTACGTAACTGTGAAAGAAATTTTCACACACTGATAGCGGACTAACTAACGCACTGTGAATTTTTAATATATGTTATGAAAATATAACTCGTTGATTTTTCTAATTTGTTGACCGAGCACGATAAGTATAATGATTTGCATGAAAAAATAAATGATTTAAATGATCACAATTAACGTATGATAATTATGCGTCGCAAGCGATGCATCGAAGGGTTTGAACAAGAAATATATGAAAACTAGTATACGTATTATATATTCATTTTAAGCTCATTTTGATGAATCACTACGCTTTTCCGTTCACTGGTGGAATTCAATTCAGCAAATGCGGGTAGACAAGTCCATGGTGTATCAAATTAAATTATCCAGTTTCATAAAATCATAACTATTTGTTTATTTGAATTAGATGCACCAACAACGCATTTTTTGAAAGAGAAAGTTTTCAAGTTTGTCATGGTTTCCGTTGGTTTGTTCCTGAGAAGCTTTGTATGTTCTATTTATAGTGGGAGTCTACAATTACTACTCAGTGTGGAATTTCGTACCAAATATGGTGTTACGTATATTCGCTTATATGAAGTGCTTGAATGCACGACTTCCCGTCGTTCTCTCTTGAAAAAATCGGATTCTGTAACAAAATAGATTTATAAAAATGTCGACATAAAATCATTATTGCACATAAATTATGACGAACGGGTAAAATCGTTAATTTCAATACAGGTCACGACATTAAAACAGTTTCACATCTTCAAACGAACCTTCAGAATTAAAACACACGTACTAAATATTTCCTTCTTGCGCTAAATCCCGCAGTCAGCTGAAACTTACGATGCTAACTAGATCGACCAAGGGTGCACTGTACATTACACGCATGCCCCAGGCGAACATAATACATACGTAAAAAGTATATTCGAGAAGAAAGAATTGAACATATGCTTTTGTTCTTCCTACATCACAGAGCGTAAAACGTTGGTCTGAACAATTCCAAGAAACAGTTCAACTGCTCAGCCTGCTGTCGATGTCCTATCGACGTGTTCGTGTAGCGTCAACGGTAAGTCAAGAAACCATACAGACTTGCAGCTACTGCAACCTCTTCACTAAGATGACAAACACCGACGAGTGGAGTTTTGTAACTTTGTTATTGGCGAGATGATGGATCATTTTTATGTATTTTGGATCATTGATGATGATGGATCATTTTATGGATCATTTTATGTATGTATTTCGTGCCGTTTCACAAAGAAGCATAGGGTAGACTTTTTCTTCTTTCTTGAGAACACTGTTACAGGAAAGGCACATCTCGATAAGCTTGAGAATTATCATTCTTGCAATTAAGGACGGATACGATCAACTTCATCTACCACCAGGAAAAGCGCCACCACTTTGCCTTCAAGAAGTTCATGAATTTTTAAACAGAATGTGTAACCCATACATCGTCCGCACTGGGCAAAATGATTCATCCTTACATTTATGGCCTTCAATATCACAGAACATACGGTATTAAGATTTTTATTGGGGGGTACTTACTAAAGACTCCGTTTATACACAGCCACTAACTACATAAATCAATGGTCCAAGTAACGGCATAACAACAGCAGTGGATTCTGTAACTCAGGACACGCTCGTTGAAATGTGCGACAAATTTGCCTTCCTAGCAATAAACATTTCCCGTACATCCAAACATGGACGTAATGAAAAACTTTTAAAAAGTATCAAGAAACGTATCAAGTTTCCTTTCAGCCAAAGAATTTAGTAATTATATATACATATGTTAAGCCTTAGGCTTAGGCGATTTTTTCGACACTCAGAATTCCACGAGTTTTATTGAAGGTCTTGTGGAACCATAGATTGTGCAGATATGGCATGGGAAATGTTAGCTTTCTACTATAAATTCTGACACAAGTAAAACAAAATATGAGCAAAATTAATTTCAAACAAACCATGAAAATATCACGTCTAATTAATTATGAACGACTAATAAGTTGCAGCACCAAGTGAACTCACCGAAATTTTTCGCCACTAAGATATTTTTGAACTGCAATTAAGTGACAACTAATTTCAAAGTAAACTTTGGGCGGTCGATTCAAGGTCTGAGCTGAAGGACCACGTGACGCGTACATGTTAAATTGCGATTACGATATCTATGTTAGTGTTTGACATACAGACATGTCAAATTGGATTATTCTTTCTGAACACCCTATAAATTTCCTATGCACATATGTCAGCTTTTTTAAACATTCAATATTATCAATAAATTTTTGAATTATTCGTGTGTAATTGCTAAATACCAAAAGAACAGTAAACGGTGCATACTTACTTGAATTTTATGGTAGTCTGCAGGATGGGCTTTTAATTCCGAAGGGAAGATCATCGTCGTTTCTTTTGGGGGGCTCATAGGTGACGTGTTTGGGCTGGTCCCTGCAGACGCGATCGACCACAATGAGGCGTCGTGCGATGACGGCAAATCATCTACAAATATTTTTGTCTCACGATTTGATACGTCGGTAGCGCTTGGAGTCGAAGAAGTTATCAATAAATTCATGTTCGATAAATTCACGTGAGGCCGTTCGATAGTAACATGAGGACCAGGTGGTGCAGCAGTAGTTGAATTTAACTGTTTCCCGGTCGAAACTTTGGAAATAGTTAAAATGCAGCATAAAAACATCAATACATCAGTCCGAGTGAGTAAATTCTGTACAGCCATTTTGCTTGGAAACTATTTATTACATTTTTACTATGACATTGATTTGAGAAGAGTTTTTCTTTCAAATAACAAAATATAGCAATATTTGTCGCATGATCTTGTTTCCTCTCATTTGAACTGCAGCAACATTCTATTTCATTCATGGACTTTCATGTAGACTTCTAGGCATCATCCTCGTGTTATCAGAACTTGGGATTCTTAACAAATTTCAATTTTTATAATAAATTCCTTGCGCAGAGTTGCAGATTCTCACCTTTTTTCCAATTTGATAAGAAATGTACCTATCACCGAATTCGTTAAGACACCTTCTCAATAACGTTATTTTAACATCGAAAGAAACGCACGTCTGAGACGATCAGGCTTGACTCAACTGAGGGACGAAGCAAGACGGTGTGCGTGGTGTTGCCTCAGACTACGATTGCTGATAGCTTATCTTTTGTAGCGGATGTGCAATGCTGCTGTATTTGTTGAAAATGTAGCCAAAGTTCGTTCACGCGATTACGTGTGGTGCTTCTTGTAAAAGCAAGACGACTCGAGGAGAAATGTATTACCATACAATACGACCCCCAATACATACAGCTTTGGTCAAACCTGCCAATAGTGGCGCAACGTAAAAATATAGCTCATGATTCAAGCCATCTTATTGGTGTTCAATGACGTTTCTATCTTATCTTGATATACATTCCTATCAAACTACATATCACTTATCTCTAGGAAACTTATTTTTCCTGCCAATAGGAGCAACTAACCTCGCTTGCAGTTGAGGTTGGCTCCGTAAGTACTAATTTACATATGGGGCGGTCATAAGAGTTTGAGAGCAAACGACTTTAACACATTGCAAGAGGGTTAATGCGTATTTAGTAAAGTCTTCATCGTAAATTATTCAATAAGGAAAGGATCTCCGCACCACCAGCTGGAAATCCTGTTATAGTTAACTGCTGATTTAACAGGTATTAATATCGTTCTTGTCGTCAACGAATCGCCGCTAGACCATCCGGTAGGATGTCGGTCCTTCACAATTCGTCGTACTTGCGGAGCTCCCAGGATGTATATTAGTTTTGGGAGTTGAGTCGTCTTATGAAGCATTATATTACTAATATTGGCGTGATAATCTTGATTTGAATATCTATCCAAATTTTATTTCGAAGAAACAATGATATTTTTTCTTATATATGGTGTTAGAAATTAATTTACGATTTACAGACGAGACGAATGTGGATGGATTAAACTCCTTCCATTGAATAATTTTGCTGTAACCTGTATCCCTGTAAATGATGAGTGTCACTCTTAAGTTAAAATGTGACTAGCTCCCAAATAATACAATTTATTTCATAAGAATGACGGCACTAATATTTCACAGATAACATTAGAAACTTTTCCTTATTTATATCCGAAAAGCATGAGGTGAAAACCTGCTTTAGGATAATCCGATTTACTTCGGCGATGGAGTTAAACTAATTTACATATATACGAACACAATCTTAACTGACACACTAAACTGTACCAAGCGAAAGCAAAGAAAACGCAGAGTGAATTCACCATATCTTCAACGGAATGGTTTCGGAGGCCATAGCTCCATCATCAGCTCAAAAAACGGACACGATGAGCTGATGATAGGGTTGGTCTCCGAAACCTTTCCTTTGAAGATATGATGAATTCATTTAGCAGTTTCGTTGCTTCAATTCCTGGTGAAGTTAAGATTCAAGCAGAATAATGATATAAATGCTTTTTACGAACAAGGCGATGATAATGTGGAAGTTGAGCTCTTATAGTAGCCACTGTACTATATATTTGTCTCTCAACATTCCCTTATTTACTAGAGACGAAATATCTCAATTATTGTGTTTTTTTTTTCAAAAAGGCCACTGATTTACCTATTATAATTGTAACGAATTACAGGATTTTGGCTGTAAAATTCCCTTCATACAACTATAATTTTAACAAATCCTCTGAACGGCTGTTATCTTTAATACCATATGGATAAGCCAGCAACATTTTTGTAGGTCATTGACGATATTACGCTTGCTTATGATTTATGAACCCAACTTATCGATTTTTATAAAACCATTTTAAATAAGGTTACCTTCCATCGTGGTTTTTAAAATAATGGTTACTTACAAACTTCTCGAAATGAATTTTTTCCAGTCTATCGTACAATCGCCTTCCCCATATCAAAGAGAAAATGAAAAATTCTGCCTTCTATCCCATTTCCAATTTCAAAACGTCTCTCGTTAATTTTCATTAATTAGTTTGAAGATATTTAGCACCATTTGACAAAAGGATCATCAAATTTCGATTATAATCTATCCCGATTAACGCTTGTCTCCTCAGCCAGTATCATTTCTTAAATCCCATATACGTTGTTCGATCCTTTCAACATTGATATTGAGCATTAACTGAAAATTAATAAGTGAATTAAAAAAGTCTCATAGAACAAACTCTTGGCATGCCTAATTTTCACAATTTAAAACTGAGGGATGTACTAAAAATATCGCTACGAATATCGGAAACTTCGAGATGTCGTGCAATTGATAATGTAACAAGATTTTATTCACACGTTCCTCGTAATACAAAATTTAGAAGTAACACATAATGACTTGGGAATTTACGGCCCATGTTTAACTGTCCAAGTGACCATTCGTCAGAAATATTGTGCATGGACGCACTTTCAAGTCTCTTCCAACGACGATGAAATATTAGGGCTGAAATTCAACGTAAAACCAATACTCAATACAGTAGAACTTTTACATATCCATCTCTTCTAACTTCCCTCATGAGAAAATATGTCAATGGATTAACTGGAATCAAATTGGTACGTATTACTAGAATGGAGCTAAGATCCAAATCATAGCTGTTATCCTACGAGTAATATGTTATGGATATATGAAAGAGTTAATCGTCTGCATATATTTAAAGCCTATCGTGAAGTACGATATTAATGTGCCTTTAACGCAAAACTAGGCGTACGGCCAGCAGATTAAACAAAACCAGCGCAACACAAAATCATACATTGTGCATTATTAATTTATTACGAGGAAATATTAAATCAAGTGATTTTAATGGAAAACTCAATGACAGAGTTCTGGTGGTTAATGGGACTCTATGATTGCAGAGATTATCGAGATCGGCCAACGACGGGCGATGCTGCTATACATGGGCAGAAATTAAACTGCAGTATTCTGCATATTAATAATCAATATCAGAACTACATAAAATCAAGCGTTAGGTATAGTAATATTTAATAAATAACAAAGTAAAATCAAGTATTCCGCATAATAATAATAATCAAAACAAGCCTATCATGAGGTCAAGTGATATACTTAATTTGTATTACTCAATACATGAGCAAAATAAAACCAAGTTTATTACAAAGTAATAACTCAATAAAAATAAAGTCGAATAAATAATAAAAAAATCTAATAAAGTAAGAAAGTGGATATAAAATGAAGCATTATTCGTAGTAGTATTCAATAAAAGTTCAACACAAAATTATGTATTATGCAAAATAATACTCAATACAAGAGCAGTGCAGAAAATGGGATAGCATAAAGCAAAGGTAACTGGAGCTGCGGATGAAGCCGTCGTAGCAACCACGCTGCTGCTGTTCATCCCGCCTCCAGTCCAAGCCTGAAACAATTATGTATTGAATTTATTGTTAACATAAACTACCACTCAAATTGCTTTCAATTCATTGAAAGATTCGTAAAGACGAACTTACCATTCACCTTTTTCATACAGGCTCCACAATATAAGTGTATTTCATTTATGACAATAGTTTTTCGGGAAAAAAAATTTGCATTGATTTCGCCAACTTTATCTGCCCTTCAGATGGCTGTTGAAGAATACACTAAATTCTTGATGAATTATGTCGCTGTAATGATTATTGCCAGTGCATTTGATCAATAGACTGGAATTAATCAATAATCTTAGCACAATGGCTACAATGACTTTATTGCATTAGTGATTCCAACAACGAATATTTAATTTGAAAAACAAAATTAATTGCATTCACCTTACATGATAATAATTAAAGAGGCCATGCTTAAGCCACAATGGACACTTCGTAGATTTTACGTCGATTGCAATAGTAACGCAAAACGAATTACCTAGTTTTTAATAATAATTCAATAACGTGATATGTAAAAACGCTTCTATAATATATACGCAAAATAGCTTCAATGATTCCAGCACGACTATTGTATGCAAATTGAATGAATTCGCTGCACGTAACAATGCTTCAAAGATCTGACCTCGACCGTAACGTTGTACGATGTCTCGTATCGCAGGTCATCAAATACGCATTGGTCTTGCTTTGAAGAAGCGTTGTACGTCGCCACGATGGTATCGTCTTGGCGGAGTATGATTTGGTACCATAACAAGATTCCGTTCAGAATTTCCGGCTCAGACCAAAATATTTCCAGCGTCTTGTGACGTGCTTGGTACGGCTTGATACCGGGCTGAGAAGGAGCTGTTCACGAGGTGGACTTCGTAAAAGGATTAGGTAAACACTTACGGTTACAATGCTCTCACTATTTCATATTTTCCTCATTCTCATTGTTTTAGAGTTTAAAAAATTACAAATATTTTAGAAATTTTTCGTGGCCGTATTTGATAAATTATTGAGTATAATTGTTCCATCAATATTCAAAAAATTTAAAAATTTTCGTGAGTGTATATGTCCAAGAATTAGTCTTGTATACTTGTTCTAGCTCTAGAAAATAGAATTTCTGCATATTTTTATGACTGCCCTATTTTCTGGTGAACAACATGAACCTATATATACTGGTGGTTTAAATACATTCAGAATATTTCAAACTTCAATTTCCCAAAGACTACATATAGACCGAGACACTCACACGCTTGATAAGTGCGACACCTCAGCTGTTCAGAGTAACTTCCAGGCCATTTCTGCATATTTTTATGCCTGCCCTATTTATGCCTGCCCTATGCCTGACCGGTAGTTTAACTACATTCAGAATATTTTAAACTTAAATTTCCTGAAGACCACCACTTATACTGTATTCTAGATAGACCGAGACACTCACACGCTTGATAAGTGCGACACCTCAGCTGTTCGGAGAAACTTCCAGGCCCTTCTTTTGTCCATGCCACGACCGTGATCGTGTATTGCGTGTATGGCGCGAGGCCGTCAATCACGACATACTCCTTGTCACCGTTTACAGGGACCGATCCATTCACCCAACTGTGGTTCCCCCACAAGATCTCGCCGTAGTAGCTGACGCTGTAGTTCGTGATAACGCAGTAGGTGGCGGGCCTCGACCACGACAGCGCAATGCTGGTGTTCGTCGCGTTCGTGCAAGTGAGATCCGTAACCCCGGGAGGGACTGCCCAGCAAAGTTCAAAACGGTCTATCACTGATGCTTGTATGATAGCACCTTTCTGTGAGTAAGATTATACTTATCCGAAGATGGCATTAAAAATCCTATTTAGCATAAATAAAGAAATTACAAAGTGAATGCTGAAAAATACAAGAAGTTTCAGGGTAACCATAAATTAACTTTAATGTATATGTTACTCGCAAAGATTAAATCCTGGGTGGTTCATTCAATCGGATGAGGAAAACTAACATTATCCGAGGATTTGGTATGCACACCTCTTACAGAATTTTATCACATCCAAAAATCGTAAATATTCTTCTCCAAATATTTTTCTACTCTTAAGAATATTTTGTCTAAATGTTCTTCTCCGAAAATGTCAGAATGAACGTCACTTAGTTGTAAAGCGTCACGAGACTGTCGGAACCTTCGGTTATCGTCGTCGCGTTGGTGTAGCTCTCCTCCCCATAGCCAGCTCCTGTTTGAGCCATGACGGTAATGTAACGTAAGCGTGAAAGTTCGTGAAAGTTCAGGACGCAAGGGATGAGGCCTTCAATGAGGTAGCTTGTGGTGTTGACTTCAGCTGATTGATTATCTCCTGATCCATCATCCCAAGTTATGAGGTAGTCGCCCAAAATTCCATTCTCTTTTTCAGGGACCTCCCACGACACAAATATCTCTGTTGGACTCGTAGAGTTTGCCATCAGGTTACGAACTTCAGAAGGATCTGCAGGATAAAAAATTTATGTTAAATTGGAACTTGCTCTGTAACTGGAGAAATATCGTATATTGCTAATGAGTTTGAATTAATCGATTAACCTTCTATTCGTAATTGCATGTGCTGGCCTCTAAATCTATGTATTTGATTTTGAAAATAAATTATATCACAAAGCGATTAAATATGATTATGTCATCTCTATAGACACGAGCAATTTTCTGAACTAACGAGTGAGAGTATTTGTATTCAATTTATATCCCATTCATATTTCGCTTGCCCTGCAAAATGACCAAACCGCCGATGCACTTACGCGATTCCAGAGTGCGAGTCAGCAGCGGTCCAGAAGGTTTCCCGGGCCCCTCTGCAGTCGAGGCCACGACCGTGATCGTGTATTCTGTATACGGGATGAGATCGATAATAACATAAGATTCTTCCGAGCTGTTAACTGAGCAGGATCCATTCACCCAACTGCTGTGTCCCCACAGGACTTTGCCGTAGTAGCTGACGTAGCCTGTGATGTCGCACTCCGTGTCGGGCGTCGACCACGACAGCGCAATGCTGGTGCTCGTCACATTCGTGTTAATGAGAATCGTAACCTCCGGAGGAACTGCCCAATTTTTTTTAAATTTAATCGATTTATCAGCGGATGCTCGTCTGACAGTGCCTTTTTGTGAGTGAGATTCCATTTGCACGTAGATCGCATACAAAATTCTGTTTCGGCAAAAAGAAATTTTAGCGTCAAAATTTACAGTGCCGACCGTAACAGTGAGACCCGTCACTCCGGGAGAAACTGGTCGAGTGAAAACAGAAATTTCTCTAGACTGCAATCTAATTTTATGGCAAAAACGATTGCGAATTAGGCTGCTCTAGTAATTTTCAAGCGATCCTTTGCGAGCAACAAGTACTCTTGAGCGCATATATTTAATTCAGGGAATGCTTTGGAAGATAATTCGGTGCATTGGGTGTATTCGAATTTTGTTTGGGAGGGAAAATCTATAGAAAGTCCGAATTAAACATCGACGCATTGATTCGATTCGTAGTCAGAATAACCAGAATAAAAAATTTGAGATAAAATTACCAAGCGTTTTAATTGCATCCATAAATACGCCTTTACCCCATATCTTGAGTAAAAACCAGTATGCTTAACTATCTGCGCAATTCGTGGCGTTAAACCATTCATTCATTCTTCCACAGTTAATGACCCACTTTTCCTTTTCCGGGTAATTTCTAGCCTTAACAACATCGTCTGAAATATTTTCAAAATTAATTTTAGAACACAATAAGATGATTGTCACCATCTGAATCAGCCGTAGCGTTGATGTAGCTCTCTTCCCCATAGGCTGCTCCCGTTTGAGCCTTGACGGTAATGTTATATAGGACACAAGGGATGAGGCCTTCAATGAGGAAGCTTGTGGTGTTGACTTCAGCTGATTGATTCTCTTCTGATCCATCATTCCAAGTTATCAGGTAGTCGCCTTAAATTCCATTCTCTTCCTCCGGGACCTCCCACGACACAAATATCTCTGTTGGACTCGTAGAGTTTGCCATCAGGTTACGAACTTCAGAAGGATCTGCAGTATAACAATTTGATATTGACTTTCTCGGTAACCGGTGAATTATCATATATTGATAATAACAAGGTCCGAATCGATTAAACTTCCCTCCTTTTTATAATGGTACCATCCAGATATAAATACTCTAATGGAAATTTATCGTATCACGAATCGAATGCAGATGATTTTATCCATCAGTATTCATATCTGTGTTTCCTTAATTTATGAGTTAGCGTATTTGTATACAATACATATCCTATTCATATTTCACGTGCACCGTGAACACTGACTAATGCGACAGAAACACGCACACTCTTCTGCAGTGTTGATCACCAGCGCTACAGAAGGTCTCCCGGGCCTCTCTGCAGTCGAGGGCACGACCGTGATCGTGTATTCTGTATACGGGATGAGATCGTTAATAACATAAGATTCTGCCGAGCTGCTAACTGAGTAAGATCCATTCACCCAACTGCCGTCCTCCAACAGGACCTTGCCGTAGTAGCTGACGTCGTAGCCTGTGATGTTGCACTCCGTGTCGGGCGTCGACCACGACAACGTAATGCTGGTGCTCGTCACGACAGTGATAGTAAGATCCGTCACTTCGGGAGGAACTGCTCAGCAAAACCCGAATGAGTTGGTCGCCTGATGCGGGTCTTAAATTGATCTGGCTCATTACCACTAAGTTAAGTTATGGATTAATAGTTTCTAATTTAGCATTTTTAGCATAGTCTCTTTAATTTGCTAAATAGACGTACAAAATAGTCGATAGGATCTTGAATTGACCTGAAGGGATTCATAACATGATGATTCCGCGCTTTTAGTCTGGTCCCTAGATAATAAAATAAAGTAAATCAGCGCAGCGGATTGATTCAATCAAGAGCCGTATACGTATTAGGAAAATCCCTAACAAAATTCGGGGACCGCCTAGGCTTCGGCCGAATAGAGTCTAATTAATTATGAACGACTAATAAGTTGCAGCACCAAGTGAACTCACCGAAATTTTTCGCCACTAAGTTATTTTTGAACTGCAAGTGACAACTAATTTCCAAGTAAACTTTGGGCGGTCGACTCAAGGTCTGAGCTGAAGGACCACGTGACGCGTACATGTTAAATTGCGATTACGATATCTATGTTAGTGTTTGACATACAGACATGCCAAATTGGATTATTCTTCCTGAACACCCTACAAATTTCCTATGTACATATGTCACCTTTTTTAAACATTCAATATTATCAATAAATTTTTGAATTATTCTTATGTAATTGCTAAATATCAGAAGAACAGTAAACGGTACATACTTACTTGCATTTCATCGTGATCTGTAGGATGGGCTTTTAATTCCAAAGCGAAGAACATCGTCGTTTCTTTTGGGGGGCTCATAGATGACGTGTTTGGGCTGGTCCCTGCAGAAGCGGCCGACCACAATGAGACGTCGTGCAAAGACGGCAAATCATCTACAAATATTTTTGTCTCACGATTCGATTCGTCGGTAGCGCTTTGAGTCGAAGAAGTTATCAATAAATTCATGTTCGATAAATTCACGTGAGGCCGTTCGATAGTAACATGTGGACCAGGTGGTGCAGTAGTAGTTGAATTTAACTGTTTCCCGGTCGAAGCTTTGGAAATAGTTAAAATGCAGCATAAAAACATCAATACATCAGTCCGAGTAAGTAAATTCTTTGCAGCCATTTTGCTTGGAAACTATTTATTATATTTTTACTAGGACATTGATTTGAGAAGAGTTTTTATTTCAAATAACAAAATATAGCAATATTTGCCGCCTGATCTTATTTCCTCTCACTTGAGCTGCGGCAACATTTCTATTTCTTTCATGGACTCTCATGTACACTTCTAGGCATTATCCTCGTGTTATCAGAAGTTGGGATTCTAAACAAATTTCAATTTTTATAATAAATTCCTTGCGCAGAGTTGCAGATTCTCACTATTTTCCAATTTGATAAAGAAATTTCCTATCACCGAAATCGTCAAGGCACCTTATCAAAAACGTAATTTTAACATCGGAAGAAACGCACGTCTGAGACGATCAGGCTTGACTCAACTGAGGGACGAAGCAAGACGGTGTGCCTGGTGTTGCCTCAGAATACGATTGCTGATAGCTTATCTTTTGTAGCGGATGTGCAATGCTGCTGTATTTGTTGAAAATGTAGCCAAAGTTCGTTCACGCGATTACGTGCGGTGCTTCTTGTAAAAGCAAGACGACTTGAGGAGAAATGTATTACCATACTACCCCTACTATGTACAGCTTTGGTCAAACTGCAAATAGTGGCGCGACGTAAAAGTATAGCTCATGATTCAAGCCATCTTATTGGTGTTCAATGACGCTTATATCTTATCTTGATATACATTCCTATCAAACTACATATCACTTATCTCTAGGAAACTTATTTTTCCTACAAATAGGAGCAAATAACCTCGCTTGCAGTTGAGGTTGGCTCCGTAAGTGTACTAATTTGCATATGGGGCGGTCATAAGAGTTTGACAGCAAACGACTTTAACTCATTGCAAGAGGGTTAATGTGAATTAATAAGTAAAGTCTTCATTATAAATTATTCAATAAGGAAAAGATATCCACACCTCCAGCTGGAAATCCTGTTATAGTTAACTGCTGATTTAACAGATTATTAATATCGTTCTTGTCGTCAACGGATCGCCGCTAGACCATCCGGTAGGATGCCGGTCCTTCACAATTCGCCGTACTCGCGGAGCTCCCAGGATGTATCTTAGTTTGGGGAGTTAAGTCGTCTTATGAAGCATTCTATTACTATATAATATTGGCGTGATAATCTTTATTTGAATATCTATCCAAATTTCATTTTGAAGAAACAATGACATTTTTCTTATAATTGGTGTTAGTAATTAATTTACGATTTACAGACGATATGAATATGGTATGCCATTAAATGTATTGCTTGGCTCAGGAAACTGCTTTGTATACTAGTAGCTCATCACTTCCATAATTTCAAAATTTCGGCTATTATTTTTTCGTCATTGCCTTAATGGCGCATATATATTGCAATGAATAAAACTTGTACGATTAAACTGCTTTCATTGAATAATTTTACTGTAACCTGTATCCCTGTAAATGACGAGTGTCACCCTTAAGTTAAAATACGACTAACTCTCATATAATATATTTTATTTCATAAGAATGTCGACACTATTGTTTCGCAAATAACATTAGAAACTTTTCCTCATTTATATCCGAAAAGCATGAGGTGAAAACCAGCTTTAGGAGAATCCAATTTACCTCGGCGATAGAGTTAAACTAATTTACACACGAACACAATCTTAAATAACACACTAAACTGTGCCAAGCGAAAGCAGAGAAAACGCCAAATGAATTCACCATATCTTTAACGGAAAGGTTATCAGTTCAAAACGGACATGATGAATTGATGGTAAAGCTGGTCTCCGAAACCTTTTCCTGGAAGATATGGTGAATTCATTTAGCCTTTTCTTTGCTTCAATTCTTGGTGAAGTTGATTTTCAAGCAGACTAATTATATAAATGCTTTTTACGAACTAGGCGATGATAATGTGGAAGTTGAGCTCTTATAATATCCACTGTACTATTTATCTTTCAACATTCTCTTACACACTGAAGACGAATTCTCTCAATGGTATTTTTCAGAAAGGCACTGAAATGCCTATAAATTATAACGAATTACTGGTTTTTGGCTGTAAAATTCTATCATACAACCATAATTTAAACAAATCATCTGAACGGCTGTTATCTTTAATGCCATGATAAGCCAGAAGCATTTTTGTAGGTCATTGACGATATTACGCTTGATTATGATTTATGAACTCAGCTTATCGATTTTTATAAAACCATGTTAAATAAGGTTACTCTCATTCAGGTTACTCTCAGTCATTTATATCAATACAACCGAAAGGAGTCCACAAGAACTATTTATTTCTAGTCGTCAATAATGCAAAAGACAGTAATTATCTTTCAACAAAATCAGTCTTAGATGTATACGGAACAAATTGCAAGTCCGCAGGACAGTGTTTAGTAAGCTTGCTTGTCTTCAACATCCATTAATATTTGTAGACAATAACTGCAAAGTTTCTATAGTGATGGCAAAAAGCTGAGAGCAACACACGGCCTATCTTCCTTGTCCACTATATATGTTCATCACCGAAAGAAAAAACATTGCAGAATATTTTCATGTTTATTATTTGTAAAAAATGTTCCACAATAAAATTGCTAACGATAAGCATTTACACGTAGATATTGAATAGCATTTATAATTACCCTCAATAAACGAACTGAGATTTTAGCGAAGCTCTAAGAGAAACAGTGAATATTGCATCGTAATTTATACGCTGAAAACCAATTTTGTATAAACCAAATAATTTCGAAATCCTCATCCAGCTATTACGACTTGCTTACCCCATATTGGGGTAAATTTTTCGTCATCCCTTCGTACATGATAGCCTACTAATTTTCCATTCATTGTAGTTTTTCCTCTAAAATTTATCAGCCATATCTTCAACACTCACATCCGAACAGAACATGTAGACAGATGTCTTCAAATCGCAAAAAATCACAAATTTAAAAAATTTCTCAAACAAAATTACTCATGTGCGTAACAGTAGAAATTGATCTGCAACCATCAGAAAATGGCGCGAATCGACCACCATTTTCGTCAGCTAAAAATTTACCGGTGATAAGTAATATATATTTGAAGTGGGTGTTTTGAGCCTCCATGAGAAATATGTACGTAGAGGCAATATTCGGGCGCCTAGTTGCTCAGAATGTCCATCGTGTCAAGATACCACCAGTAGCCAACATTTTATTTTAGCTTGGAATCACGAGGCATTAAACAGTGCCTTTTGATCAAATAAAAATGATATTAAATGAAATTTTTATTTATTCCAGATGAAGTTGAATGAAAAATTCTGCCTTCTATCCCATTTCCAATTTCAAAACGACTCTCGTTAATTTTCATTAATTAGTTTGAAGATATTTAGCACCATTTGACAAAAGGATCATCAAATTTCGATTATAATCTATCCCGATTAACGCTTGTCTCCTCAGCCAGTATCATTTCTTAAATCCCATATACGTTGTTCGATCCTTTCAACATTGATATTGAGCATTAACTGAAAATTAATAAGTGAATTAAAAAAGTCTCATAGAACAAACTCTTGGCATGCCTAATTTTCACAATTTAAAACTGAGGGATGTACTAAAAATATCGCTACGAATATCGGAAACTTCGAGATGTCGTGCAATTGATAATGTAACAAGATTTTATTCACACGTTCCTCGTAATACAAAATTTAGAAGTAACACATAATGACTTGGGAATTTACGGCCCATGTTTAACTGTCCAAGTGACCATTCGTCAGAAATATTGTGCATGGACGCACTTTCAAGTCTCTTCCAACGACGATGAAATATTAGGGCTGAAATTCAACGTAAAACCAATACTCAATACAGTAGAACTTTTACATATCCATCTCTTCTAACTTCCCTCATGAGAAAATATGTCAATGGATTAACTGGAATCAAATTGGTACGTATTACTAGAATGGAGCTAAGATCCAAATCATAGCTGTTATCCTACGAGTAATATGTTATGGATATATGAAAGAGTTAATCGTCTGCATATATTTAAAGCCTATCGTGAAGTACGATATTAATGTGCCTTTAACGCAAAACTAGGCGTACGGCCAGCAGATTAAACAAAACCAGCGCAACACAAAATCATACATTGTGCATTATTAATTTATTACGAGGAAATATTAAATCAAGTGATTTTAATGGAAAACTCAATGACAGAGTTCTGGTGGTTAATGGGACTCTATGATTGCAGAGATTATCGAGATCGGCCAACGACGGGCGATGCTGCTATACATGGGCAGAAATTAAACTGCAGTATTCTGCATATTAATAATCAATATCAGAACTACATAAAATCAAGCGTTAGGTATAGTAATATTTAATAAATAACAAAGTAAAATCAAGTATTCCGCATAATAATAATAATCAAAACAAGCCTATCATGAGGTCAAGTGATATACTTAATTTGTATTACTCAATACATGAGCAAAATAAAACCAAGTTTATTACAAAGTAATAACTCAATAAAAATAAAGTCGAATAAATAATAAAAAAATCTAATAAAGTAAGAAAGTGGATATAAAATGAAGCATTATTCGTAGTAGTATTCAATAAAAGTTCAACACAAAATTATGTATTATGCAAAATAATACTCAATACAAGAGCAGTGCAGAAAATGGGATAGCATAAAGCAAAGGTAACTGGAGCTGCGGATGAAGCCGTCGTAGCAACCACGCTGCTGCTGTTCATCCCGCCTCCAGTCCAAGCCTGAAACAATTATGTATTGAATTTATTGTTAACATAAACTACCACTCAAATTGCTTTCAATTCATTGAAAGATTCGTAAAGACGAACTTACCATTCACCTTTTTTATACAGGCTCCACAATATAAGTGTATTTCATTTATGACAATAGTTTTTCGGGAAAAATAAATTTGCATTGATTTCGCAAATTTTATCTTCCCTTCAGATGGCTGTTGAAGAATGCACTAAATTCTTGATGAATTATGTCGCTGTAATGATTATTGCCAGTGCATTTGGTCAATAGACTGGAATTAACAACAGAGTGCCCAAAAGATTGTTATACTATACATTTAGGGAAGATGCTGCATGCTCCCAGTGGATCTATAATCTTAGCACAATGACTACAATGACTTTATTGCAACAGTGATTCAATATTTAATTTAAAAAATAAAAGTAATTGCACTCACATTACTAGAACATTATATTAATAAAAGAGGCTATGCTTAAGCCACAATGGATACTACGTAGATTTTGCGTCGATTGCAATAGTAACGCAAAACGAATTACCTAGGTTTTAATAATAATTTAATAACGTAATATGTAAAAACGCTTCTATAATATAAACGCAAAATAACTTCAATGATTCCAGCACGAATATTGTATGCAAATTGAGTGAATTCGCTGCACGTACAATGCTTCAATGATCTGACCTCGACCGTAACGTTGTAAGATGTCTCGTATCGCAGGTCATCAAATACGCATTGGTCTTGCGTTGACGAAGCTTTTTCCCTCGCCACAATGGTATCGTCTTGGCTTAGTATGATGTGGTACCATAACAAGATTCCGTTCAGAATTTCCGGCTCAGACCAAAATATTTCCAGCGTCTTGTGACGTGCTTGGTACGGCTTGATACCGGGCTCAGAAGGAGCTGTTCACGAGATGGACTTTATTCGTAAGAGGATTAGGTAAACACTTACGGTTACAATGCTCTCACTATTTCATATTTTCCTCATTCTCATTGGTTTTAGAGTTAAAAAAATTCTAAATATTTTAAAAATATTTCGTGACCGTATTTGATAAATTATTGAGTATGTTTGCTCCATCAATATTCAAAAAATTTAAAAATTTTCGTGAGTGTATATGTCCTAGAATTAGTCTTGTATTCTTGTTCTAGCTCTAGAAAATAGAATTTCTGCATATTTTTATGCCTGCCCTATTTTCTGGTGAACAATATGAACCTATGTATACCGGTGGTTTAAATACATTCAGAATATTTCAAATTTCAATTTCCTAAAGACTACATAGACCGAGATACTCACACGCTTGATATGTGCGACACCTCAGCTGTTCAGAGTAACTTCCAGGCCTTTCTTTTGACCATGCCACGACCGTGATCGTGTATTGCGTGTATGGCGTGAGACCGTCAATCACGACATATTCCTTGTCACCGTTTACAGGGACCGATCCATTCACCCAACTGTGGTTCCCCCACAAGATCTCGCCGTAGTAGCTGACGCTGTAGTTCGTGATGACGCAGGCGGTGTTGGGCCTCGACCACGACAGCAAAATTCTGGTGCTCGATACGGACGGGCACCAGAGATCGGTAACTTCTGGATGAACTGCCAAATCAATTACAAATATGGGAATTTTCCTGATGCTCGTCAGACAGTACATTTATGTCTGTGAGGCTAAATAGTTTTACATATATTGTTATTGGTAGCATTATGATTGACTATTATTTGAAGTTTTTTTTTTGTAAAAAAAAAAATCCGAAGTTTTTAGAAAGATATCCCAGATAAGCATGAATTAACTCAAGGTAAGTATCAGACGTAGGGATTAAATCTATGCATTCTCTACTTCTCAGGAAATTTCATGTGATAGCATTATCTCAGAAATTAGTGCTCATTCTTTTTATTACTTCCTGAAGTCAAAATAAACTGCTATTTTCTACACTCAAGACAAGAAATCAGCCATTATGTCTTTTATCATTCCAATCACAATTTATGACCATGTTTAATAAGAAAGCATCGCCAGAATAAGAGTCACATAATTGTTATACAACATGACACCTTCAGATCCCGTCATCGCATGGGTGTAGCTCCCCTCCCCATAGCCTGCTCCTGTTTGAGCCTTGACGGTAATGTTATATAGGACGCAAGGGACGAGCTCATCAATGAGGAAGCTTGTGGTGTTGACTTCAGCTAGTTGATTATCTCCTGATCCATCATCCCAAGTTATCAGGTAGTCGCCCAAAATTCCATTCTCTTCTCCAGGGACCTTCCACGATACAAATATCTCTGTTGGACTCGTAGAGTTTGCCATCAGGTTTCGAATTTCAGAAGGCTCTGCAGGATGACAAATTGATGTTAAATTGTAACTTGCTCTGTAACCGGAGATATATCGTATATTGCTAATGAGTTTGAATTAATCGATTCACCTTCTATTCTTAATTGTGCTGGCCTCTAAATCTATGTATTTGATTTTGAAAATAAATCATAGCACAAAGCGAATAAATATGTTTATGTCATCTGTATACACACGAGCAATTTTGTGAACTAACGAGTGAGAGTATTTGTATTCAATCTATATCCCATTCATATTTCTCTTGCCCTGCAAAATGACCAAACCGCCGATGCACTTACGAGCTTCCAGAGTGCGAGTCACCAGAGGTTCAGAGGGTCTCCCGGGCCCCTCTGCAGTCGAGGCCACGACCGTGATCGTGTATTCTGTATACGGGATGAGATCGGTAATAACATAAGATTCTTCCGAGCTGTTAACTGAGCAGGATCCATTCACCCAACTGCCGTTCCCCCACAGGAGCTTGCCGTAGTAGCTGACGTTGTAGCCTGTGATGTCGCACTCCGTGTCGGGCGTCGACCACGACAGCGCAATGCTGGTGCTCGTCACATTCGTGTCAATAAGATCCGTAACCTCAGGAGGAACTGCCCAAAAAATGTTTAATCGATTTTATCAGCGGATGCTCGTCTGACAGTGTCATTTTGAGAGTGAGATTCCATTTGTATGTAGAACGCTAAAAAATTCCGTTTTGGCATAAAGAAAATTTTAGTGTATAAATTGACAGTGACGACCGTGACAGTAAGTTCCGTCACTCCAGGAGAAACTGGTCAAGTGAAAACAGAAATTTCACTGGACTGCAATCTTATTTGATGGCAAAAACGATTGTGAATGAGGCTGCTCTAATAATTTTCAAGCGATCTTTGCGAGCAACAAGTACTCATGAGAGCATATATTCAATTCAGGGAATGCTTTGGAAGATAATTCGGTGCATTGAATGTATTCGAAATTTATTAGGGTGAGAAAATCTATAAAGTCCGAAACATCGACGCATTATTCGATTAGTAGTCAGAATAACCAGTATAAAATATTTGAGATAAAATTAGCAAGCGTCTTAATTGCATCCATTAATACGCCTTTACCGCATCCTGAGTAGCAAACCAGTAGGCTTAACTATCTGCGCAATTCGTGACAATAAACCATTCACTCATTCTTCCAAACCATTCACTCAATAAACCATTCACTAATGACCCACTTTTCCTTTTCCGGGTAATTTCTAGCCTTATCAACATCGCCTGAAATATTCTCAAAATTAATTTTAGAACACAATGAGATGATTGTCACCATCTGAATCAGGCGTAGCGTCGATGTAGCTCTCCTCCCCATAGCCTGCTCCTGTTTGAGCCTTGACGGTAATGTTATAAAGGACGCAAGGGATGAGGCCTTCAATGAGGAAGCTTGTGGTGTTGACTTCAGCTGATTGATTATCTCCTGATCCATCATCCCAAGTTATCAGGTAGTCGCCCAAAATTCCATTCTCTTCCTTAGGGACCTCCCACGATACAAATATCTCTGTTGGACTCGTAGAGTTTGCCATCAGGTTACGAACTTCAGAAGGATCTGCAGGATAACAAAATGACTGACTCGGGTCTGTTTTGTGAACAGTATTATACGATAAACAGAGAAAGAACCAACTTCATTGTTTTGTTTTTGCCTCTTGATGAATAAGAGTGCTATTATGCAGACTTATTTTATGAATTTGTTTGGAGATCGTTACTATTACCAAACGAAAAACATGCAAAAAAATTATGAAACAATGTGACCAAATGAGTGAAGTGACTTTACTTCTATTTTTTGCGCTTGATGATTGACTACAGTTGTAAGGGATCTTATCAATTAAATTAAGTATTTATTAACTTTACCTGCTCATGGTACAAATTAGGACTATCTATATTAACAGGTCTGTTCAATTTATTATATTTGATGAATTAATGAATAAACAATCAAATCAAAACTCCAAGCTCCGTTGACTGACCACATCTTATCAGGTATTGAATTCTCACATGCTTCGGCAGTAGTAATGGTCAGATGCTCTGAAGGCATTCCAGGCCCCTCTACAGTCGAGGCCACGACCGTTATCGTGTATTGCGTGTACGGAGTGAGACCGTCAATCTCGACATATTCTTGGCTCCCGTTTACAGATCTCGATCCATTCACCCAACTGCCGTCCCTCCACAGGATTTTGCCGTAGTAGGTGACGTTGTAGCCTGTGATGTCACACTTCGTGTCGGGCGTCGACCACGACAGCGCAATGCTGGTGCTCGCCACATTCGTGCTATTGAGATCCGTAACCTCCGGAGGAACTGCCCAAAAAATTTTAATCGATTTATCAGCGGATGCTCTTCTGGCAGTGCCTTTTCGTGAGTGAGATTCCATTTGTACGTAGATCGCATAACAATTTCGTTGTTGGCACTCATTAAGAAATTGTAGTGTGCAAATTGCTAGTGACTCCCGCGACAGTGAGATATCCGTCACTGTCGCAGAAAATGATCGAGTGAAAACAAAAATTTCACTGTGCTGACAATTTTTTATGGTAGAAACATGTGTGAATTAGGATACTTTGTTATTTTCAAGCGATCTTTGAGAAAAACAAGTTCTACAGAAATTTCATTCGGGGAATGCTTTGGAAGGTAATTCGGTGCATGGAGTGTATTAGAATTTTATACGAGTGAAAAAATTGATATAAAGTTTGAAATATCGACGCATTAATACGATTCGTGGTCAGAATTACCAGTAGAAAATATTTGAAATAAAATTAACAGGTGTTTTAATTGCATTCATTTATACGTCTTTACCACATCTTGACGAAAAAACCATTAACTATCTGCGCAATCCATATAAAATTAAACTAGTCACTCTTTTTTCCACTTTTAATTGACACACTTTTCCTTTCCGGGCAACGTCTAACATTAACAACATCGTCTGAAATATTCTCAAAATTAATTTTAGAACACAATAAGATGATTGTTACCATCTGAATTAGTCGTAGCGTCGATGTAGCTCTTTTCTCCATAGCCTGCTCCTGTTTGAGCCTTGACGGTAATGTTATATAGGACGCAAGGGATGAGGTTTTTAATGAGGAAGCTTGTGGTGTTGACTTCAGCTAGTTGATTATCTCCTGATCCATCATCCCAAGTTATCAGGTAGTCGCCCAAAATTCCATTCTCTTACTGCCATCCTCGCCCTGACGCTGCTGGTCGCAACTCCGGGACTCATCAGCGGACAGCCCGCCGCTCCATCCGGCGGCTATGATCCAGGCTCTCGGGATGGCATAATGGGGTCCGTGCTAGAAATGATTGCTTGTAATAAACCTTGCGAGAAACGATCCGCGAATAACGAATGTGTGAGGGACATACAGTGTATTCTTAGGACACAGTCCGGACCCAGACCTCGTACTCGACTTTAAAACTTTAGCGAGCAATTCACCATAAATGATCACTTAAAATCTTGTCTAAAAGACACACCGCGGCCCTCGGCTTGTCTATGAGGCTATTTTATCATGCCTCTGTCAATCACCAATTATCAGACCATCGTTCCATACATACCATCATCCTCTCTTATGCACAACAGTTAGAATATGAGCATTGAAATTAAATTTTTGAATGGGACAATAAAATTGACGCTCTTTCCGCATTTTCTTGAAAGTTGGAATTAGCAATATCTAGTTTATATCTGAAATAGTTTAATTGGATCAAGGCTGAGTATGTTTCTCTTCTTTATCAAATGTTCGAATTTATATTTTATAATATTTTTAGCTTAGAGACCTATTTGATTTTTCAACTGCGATTTAATTGTTCAATATTCAAAACTTTTGAAAGTCTGATGAGCGTGAGCTCGTGAATATTTCGTGTTTAACTTAGTAAAATACATCTGATTATGCATTAAAATCACTCAAGTTCTATGCAATTAACTTTGATTTACCTACCTTATACAATTACTAGAATTCGTCACTTCAAGTGTATGACATATTAAATTTATGAAACTTGAATGAAGTGGCATAACGTGAGCGCGCTTTAACAATAACGTGAAAACCCTTCGAAAATCAAAAATATAATTGGATTCCATATATGCAATGTAAAAAGAAACGTTCGAGAGTCAAGCAGCTGGGAAAGGCACTAAATGAAATATTGGTTAGCAAACAGAGTGGAATTCTGTTTGTAATTTCCCATAAATTCAACGTCAATCCAGCTACTTGCTTGATCAAAAATGTCAGTTTAGTTAGAAGAGATGGTCCTGATCAACATTTGGTACATCCTACGCTTTACTGAATTCTTACGGCACCAAAGACACATTTTGAATGAGTTTGATATCTCTTGGCGGTTTTATTCATAATCTTGCCGCTCCAAAATCATTTATACATAACCTCTATCCCGACTTCCATGCTTGTAGGTGACATATTTCCAATAGATAACAAAATCTCAGTGCGGTATGAATTTTTTTCCAGTGGCAAGTTGCAACCATCAACAGGGAAGAATTTGAGGGCGTAATAAATGAACAGTGAGACACTCGACCATTCCTGTATGACATGGCAGATATTTTTGAATTAAGCTTGTAGCCCAGACGGATCTATTGTAAATATATNGGTCACCAGCGCTACAGAAGGTCTCCCGGGCCCCTCAGCAGTCGAGGCCACGACTGTGATCGTGTATTCTGTATACGGGATGAGATTGGTAATAACATAAGATTCTTCCGAGCTGTTAACTGAGCAGGATCCATTCACCCAGTTGCCTTCCCCCCACAGGACCTTGCCGTAGTAGCTGACGTTGTAGCCTGTGACGTTGCACTCCGTGTCGGGCGTCGACCACGACAGCGCAATGCTGGTGCTCGTCACGACCGTGATAGTAAGATCCGTCACTTCGGGAGGAACTGCTCAGCAAAACCCGAATGAGTTGGTCGCCTGATGCGGGTCTTAAATTTATCTGACTCTTTAACACTAAGGTAATTTATGGATTAATAGTTTCTAATTAAGCATTTTTAGCATAGTCTCTATAATTTGCTAAGTAGACGTACAAATTAGTCGATAGGATCTTGAATTGACCTAGAGGTATTCATAACACGATGGTTCCGCGCTTATAGTTTTGTCCCTAGATAATAAAAATAAGTAATCAGCGCAGCAGATTGATTCAATAAACAGCCGTTTACACATTAGGAAAATGGGAGTGATTGTATTAATCGCCATTTATCTAACATTTATGAACTTGTAAGACTAGCACTAGGGAATGAAAGCAGAGCGGTGGGAGTCCCTTAATTAAGGTCTAACTCGTTCCTTGCGCTCGTTTGTTCAAAACCACCTTTGTTTCATATGTTGTTCTTGTTCCTTTTCCAAACGTTATATTTTGGGTTGTCCCTTGAATTGAAGGCTGAGTTCTGTAAATTGCGACACATTTTCCGTCACAAGTATCACCCGGAATTTGCCGGAAATGCGAATTTTCTACCCGTACATCATTGTATCATAACACCGCCCAAAGTAAACCATTCCTAAAAATTATCAAGATTATTGAATAAAATAACAAAATAGTATCTGTAGCGCCTCAACTATATATGGTGATCACCCATAAATACTGTTACACGGATTGATTTCGCTTGAAACAGAGGAGATGCACGGTATGTGCTCTACTTGTTCCTACTTTTCGGGGAATTTTTCTGGGACAATGCGTGCAGTTCACATAATATATCATCCACTTGTAACCGGTAACACCGCCGTTAAGTTTCAATAGTTAAGAGTAGCGTTAATAGGTAAATCTTGAAAATCTTGGGTGCATTGTTAATGCTCACAAGATTTTCGTATCGATGTTAAACACAAGGGCTAAAGAGTCCAATTTTAAACACAAGGGCAAAGAGTCCAATTTTAAACACAAGGGCAAAGAGTCCAATTTTAAACACAAGGTCTAAAGAGTCCAATTTTATACACAAGGACCAAAGAGTCCAATTTTAAAAACAAGGGCTAAAGAGTCCAATTTTAAACACAATGACTAAAGAGTCCAATTTTAAACACAAGGACTAAAGAGTCCAATTTTCAACACAACGGCTAAAGAGTCCATATTTCAACACAAGGGCTAAAGAATCTAATTTTAAACACAAGGGCTAAGAGTCAAATTTTATACACAAGGACTAAAGAGTCCAATTTTAAACACAAGGGCTAAAGAGACCAATTTTAAACACAAGGGCTAAAGAGTTCAACTTTAAACACAAGGACTAAAGAGTACAACAATCCCCGTTGGCACGCCATTCGTATACAAGTGGCATCGAATTCAATATTTCTGAACTTTTTGAAACTGGGCTTTGGTGTTGAAGCTGTTGATACCGTGATTCATAATTCTAGTGATCATTGGTCAAATTAGTTGCCTTTTCGTTTTAACAAATTCCAATTAAGCAACGCTTTTAGCTTTAGGTCTTTTCAAGCATTTAACTATAGTAAATTGAGTAATTGAGCATAAATTATTTTGCCATTAACTATATATTTGCTGTTTTAATTTGCCATAATCAGTGTCATTTATCACTACTATCTCCAGCATTGTCAATGGCTCTAATGTTCCATGCCATCATCTATTATATTTTCCTATAGTAATATGCATATTTATTTCATCTAATTTCCAGAACGATGTATGGGCATCAACTGCATTGAAAAATTTGGCAACTGGTTTTCTCTTCAGCGATTGGTGTAGCGGCCATGCTAAATATCGAGGTCAATGAAACAAGAAGGACAAATTTTCAATGTGTGAGGCCGAACAAAAAAATCGAACAAGAGCTTAGTCTCCTAAACCGTCCAGACTGTATAACCAATAAATCAATTTCTCACACAGTGTAAATTGGCTTACGGAGGAATTAATATGCTCAATGAAATGAATTTTTGTGCAAACAAAATGGATTAACTCTTTATAATATAATGCTGGACGACATGACATGTAAAGATTTTGAGCGGGAAATTTGGCATTAAAAATCCTAAAAAAACAGTAGCCGAGTTTATAACTCAGGATCATCTTCAAACTCATTTTGAAATATAATGACGCAATTTAAGCCGGTTCCAATTATTTTTTCCCAATTGCCATTAGATTCATCATAATGAGATGCAGTTTATTGGCCTCTCGGTGCCGAATGTATAATTATTCGTTCGATAGATATCATCCGGATATTATCCATCAAATTAGTTATATATATGATCTGCAATTATTTCTCATAATAAATTCATGGACTGAATTTGCCAAGATGAACATAGTATTGAAGTGTCATAGTAAATTTATTCGAAGTGAATCAAAAACTGCGCGCAAGCTGTGTGTACTTACTGAAATTATGATGCTTACTAGATGGACTTTCAATTCCAATATGGGGGCCAAGTCCATTAATTGGTGTCCTTGCGGGAAAGTCTGAGGAGCTCGACCGTCTTGTCCTTGCAGGCGCCGACAACCGCAATGTGTCAAGACCTTCGGGACTCGGGAACGATTTTTCCCCGTAAAGTTTGGACGGCTGAATCAATGAATCGGTTACGTCTGATGCCTCAGATGTCTGTAATACATTGACTTTCGGCCAATTAATCTGTTGTCGCTCGACGTTTTCGCGCGATTCAGAAGGTGTTGTCGCTGTGATATAAAATTCCCGTGTCGAGGCCGCGTTAAGAACCGAGATGGAGCTGATAAGCACAAACATCAATTTCTCTATATAGTTCACAGCCATTTTTCCTATTAAGTGTTTTCAGAATATTTATCCTAAAAATAATTAGAAACTTGTTCAGTTTATGAGTAATTTGAGAATTTAACTCTTCTTGTAGGGTTATTCGCTTTTAGCTGCAGTTCTATTTCTTTCGCTGTATATCACTTAAACTTCAATGAAAACACCAGTACCGCAATCGAGTGCATATAACTATATTTTACTCTAAAAATTGCAGTTTTCGTGTGTGCAAATCAATAGGTCCGTTTAATGTGCTTAGAATATTTATAGAGTAAATGGCCCCAAGAAGCGTCTGAAGTTAGGTATACGTCTAGAACGTCGAAGCTTGACTCCTCTGACGGAAGAAGCGAGGTGGTTGCCTCAGAATATGCTTGCTGATAGCGTATCTATTTCATAAATGTAATGCTGCTTAATCAGAATAAACTCTGCTGAAGCGTGAAATTTGATAAGGCGACAGACAGAGATTTTTACTTTTTCCTAATCCTTCAACCTTCACTCTTCTTATCACTGCACCAGTTGTGTTAAGTCGTCCAAATTCGCTCAAGTGGTATATTTTTTCCACATCTAAGTTTCGAGTGAAAGCTTCGAACTAAGTACTATATGAGGTCGTAAATCTGATAAATAAGGTCGTAAATCGTAAATGAGGTCGTATGGTGATAGAATTGGCTGAAAATCGTCAGTGGGTCAGAAAAATGCGTTCGTTTTTTAACAATCCCTGACTCAGACCAGTGGGTCTTCCAGAACAGCTCTTTTCTTGACATGTAGGTGTTGAAAAATCTTGAAACTATGCTGGAAGAACTATCATGCCAACGGATCATTAGGCTAAAATGGATAGCATATACAGTCCTTCCCTTGACTCAAACCCTCGTATCTTTTCCCGAGTGTCAGCAATATATCATGTTGTTGGATGCATGTTTAAGACCTCTTGAAGCATCGCAACACATGATGTCGTTATTATGACGAGTTGAAGGTTATGCTCAAACCCTAAAATTTTATTACCTGATAACGCTCCTACAATCTCACGTTTAGTTATTGAAGTTCGAACACGAGTTATGAGACACTGCAATAATTAAATTCCTAAAGCTATAATGTTTTCCTTAATTTATTGTGTCGGCATGCATCGATATTAATTTCTTATCATTATTATTCATAGACGAAACCAATCGTTATCATTCATCAGCAGCTTATACTAAATAAATTAGTTCATGATGTACAGGAGAACTACTTTCTTCATCTAATTTCTTCTCATCACAGCTGAACCAACTCATCAGCTAATTACATGAGAGGAATAACCCAAATAAAAATTTACAAATAATAGAGCACAAAACGTTCTGCGCTTACAATTGTAATAATTTGTGACTTTCCATATGAATTCTAGATTCTACGAACTGACGATGCAGCTGGACTTCGAAACGTTTTCTATAAAGATATTAATTTTTGTGGACTATTACTTTGCTTTTAAATTTTTAGTAAACAATCTCTAAATTTAGACATATCCTGTAGTTTGGAAATATCTGAGGTCCAATCCAAAGTGACGAGGGTTCCAGCAATCGTTGGTCGATTAATGTTGTGCACCTCTGCATGATGACGATACATGGTGGGTTTCTCCGGCACAGTGCGAGCGACGGTCTTGTGAGTTTGTCTCAGAGGGTTCCTCTGCCCTCTGGTGTGAAGCTAGCAGGTAAGACAGTCTCAATGTCATGGTTGTTAGTCCAATTACTCCAGTGCAGACCAAATGATGAAGAAGTCTACTAACTTTTATGAGGTAAAATTTATAGACTACGCTTCACCGGCCTATTGGATAGCTCCCTCTTTTTTGCAGAGTCCATTGTTGCGTAATGCGTATAGTTTGACGTTGTTGTCAAGGGTGTCATCAAGCTCATGGAATTCATCAACGATCTTGATATGAAATTGCTTTTTGGTTGTACTCAGTTTCGTAGTTGTTAGTCCGATTACTCCAATGTAGTGCAAATAATAAAGAAGTCTACAACTTACCTCGAAGCACAATTTATAGACTATACCGTGTCACGTCCTCCAAATTAAATTCTGAAAGGTTACCTACTTATTGATTGAATATTCAACTTAAAATGCTATCTTAGCGTAGCTAATGCCTTAGCAGAATTAGGCATTCTAAGCAACTTGGATTGACGGATCTCTGGCTAAGGCTGGTATTTGTACCTTAACTTCTACGTTCTCAGATTTTCTAACCTTCAGTACGGTGCCATTGTGTTAGTACTAACCCTGGCGAATTAAACTTGACCTTAAAATCTCGCACAATATTAATCCTGAAAACTCAATTTGGGCACTTATTTGAAAATAAATATGGTAAGATTTAGAAAGGAAATGATGCGACTTATGAAATTTTGATATTTACTAGGTATTTGCGTAGACGTAAATTTATTAATTGGTAACTGAGACCGCTCGCTCTCCCTCCCGCATAATTCTGGCCCGAAACTGCCATGCACTCTGCTTTTTGTATTCTGGTGAGTGAATAAATAAATATCTGTGATCAGCGGAATTTTTGTCAACCAACTTTTTTAATTCAACTGTCTTTCGCTATCGATTCAGCGAAGACTCATGGCATACCTAGCTTTGATGAATAAAGTTTTTCTGCTTTAAATCTTAATAGTGTTTTCGGTTGTTAGTGTCTTATAGAGGCTTACCTACTGCGTATAGGAGTATCCCTACTCATGGGTGGACCTAGGAGCATCCACTCCGCCAATCTCGTGTCTCTGCAACGCTCAATCTCGTGTCTCTGCAACTCTCAATCTCGTGTCTCTGCAACGCTCCATCTCGTGTCTATGCAACGCTCAATCTCGTGTCTCTGCAACGCTCCATCTCGTGTCTCTGCAACGCTCAATCTCGTAGTCTCTGCATCGCTCAGTCTCGTGTCTCTGCAACGCTCAATCTCGTGTCTCTGTAACGCTCAATCTCGTGTCTCTGCAACGCTCAATCTCGTGTCTATGCAACGCTCAATCTCATGTCTCTGCAACGCTCAATCTCGTGCCTGGGCAACTTTACCACTTGTGTCTCCACTCACCACGCTACTACGAGCGAGCATACCACCGAGCTATAAGCACCTCGTCTTAACCACCGGCCTGGTCTTCCAATTCCACCGGGATCATCACCATCGAGTAGGTCACGTGAGCTTAATCAAATAAATCTCAATGGCCAATTGTTTTTGTATTAATCTAACCCGACCAATTACATCAAGCCGCCCCTCGAATTTTTGTCTGTCTGTTTTATTGAAATTAACTCTTAGTTACCCTGGCATTCGAATCCACAGATTCATAGGAGTCAAACATAGTAGATGTGGACCGGTAATATAAAGCCCCCACATGGCTACTTCATTTTCATTATTCATTTGTAAGCAATAGCCTAGCTGCAAGCAATATATAGCGCAGTTGGACGCAGTAGTGCAACCGCGTGCAGTCGCTTAACTGTACGCAGTAGTGCAACCGCATGCAGTCGCTTAACTGTACGCAGCAGTGCAACCACATGCAGTCGCTTAACTGTACGCAGTAGTGACGCTGTTGTTAACACCCACAAGGATCTCGGCGCATTTACATGCCTTGCCTCAAACCTAACACAGAAACAGCAAATAATAATCCACCTTCAATGCAGATGTTGATCTTGATCGGCAAGGCCGCCAATGCGAAACCAGACGGGTGATTAATCTAAAGGCTAACTACTCGTAGCTATTCTAGGCCAGTCGTCAGGGAGAAGAAGAGCCAAAAGGGTTACATAAAAAAGTATGATACTTTCGATTCATCATTTTTTTCAAATTGCAGGGTATAAGTACGGCAATACCGGCCGCGGAGCGTCAGTGTTGCATCGCCCGTGCTGAGGAGAGGCTAGCGACGCCAAACTGGTTCACGACAGACCATCTGAAATCACCAGCGCTACAGAAGGTCTCCCGGGCCCCTCAGCAGTCGAGGACACGACCGTGATCGTGTATTCTGTATACGGGATGAGATTGGTAATAACATAAGATTCTTCGGAGCTGTTAACTGAGCAGGATCCATTCGCCCAGTTGCCTTCCCCCCACAGGACCTTGCCGTGGTAGCTGACGTTGTAGCCTGTGATGTTGAACTCCGTATCGGGCGTGGACCACGACAGCGAAATGCTGGTGCTCGTCACGACCGTGATAGTAAGATCCGTTACTTCGGGAGGAACTGCTCAGCAAAACCCTAATGAATTGGTCGCCTGATGCAGGTCTTAAATTGATCTGACTCTTTAACACTAAGTTAAGTTATGGATTAATAGTTTCTAATTAAACATTTTTAGCATAGTCTCTATAATTTGCTAAGTAGACGTACAAAATAGTCGATAGGATTTTGAATTGACCTATAAAGGGATTCATAACATGATGATTCCGCGCTTTTAGTCTTGTCCCTAGATAATAAAATAAAGTATATCAGCGCAGCGGATTGATTCAATCAAGAGCCGTTTACGTATTAGGAAGATGGGATTGATTGTATTAACCGGCATTTATCTAACAACATTTATGAACTTTCAAGACTTGGGAATGAAAGCAGAGCGGTGGGAGCATGGTTGAACTATTTAAGGTTGACCCACGAGAATTTCCGTATTTCAGTTCAGCTTTCTTGTTACGTTGAGATCGAGAAACGTAAACAAACCCGTCATTCCCATGACGGATTGGTCGACTGGTTTGATCGCATTTCGGTGATTGGTTAATGCCAGTGACGTCACTGAGATCGTTACAGGCGAACAACAAACTACATCCGCAAAAATGGCTTCTGATGGGTCAACCTTATACTAGTTCAACCATGGGTGGGAGTCCCTTAAGGTCTAACTCATTCCACACGCTCGGTTGAGCGCCCTGTGTTTCACAGGGTGTTGTTCTCGTTTCTTTTAAAACGTTATATTTTGGGTGGATTTTGTGTTGTCAGTTGAATTGTCAGTTGAGTTCTGTAAATTGCGACACATTTGATATAACAAGTATCACCCAATTTTAAACATAAGGGCTAAAGAATCCAATTTTAAACAAAATGACTTAAGATTCCGATTTTAAACACAACGGCTAAAGAATCCAATTTTAAACATAACGGCTACAGTCTACCATATATCGTCAAGTTTTATTTTTTAGCGGATTCTTTCCTCGTAGAGCTCAAAAACTAAACGATCCCCGCTGACACGCCATTCGTATGCAAGTGGCGTCGAGTTCAGTAGTTCTGAACTTTATGAAAACCGTATGAAGCTCTTGATGGCGTGATTCATAATTATAGTGATCGTTGGTCAAAGTAGTTGTCGTTTTCGCTTTAACTGACTCCAATAAAGCCACGCATTTAGATGTTTTTTAACTTCTAACTATAGTAAGTTGAAGGAAGTAATGGTCCATTAATTATTTTGCCATTATCTATCTATTAGACTATTTGCCGTTTTAATATGCCATTATCAATGTTATTTGCCATTACCATCTCCAGCATTGTCAATGACACTGATGTTCCATGCCATCATCTATTCTATTTTTCTATGGGAATATGCATAATTATTTCACCACATTTCCAGAACGATGTATGGGCTTCAACTGCATTGAAAAATTAGGCAACTGGTTATCTCATCAACGATTGGCGTAACGGCCATTTTATATATCGAGGTCAAAGAAACAAATCGGATAAATTTTTATTGTTTGAGGGCGAATCAAAAATCAAACAAGAGCCTAGTCTCCTAAACCGTATAGACTGTATAATCAAGAAATAAATTTCTCATACAGTGTAAGTTGGCTTACATAGGAACGTGCTCAATGAAATTAGTTTTTGTGTAAACCAAATTGGTTGACTCTTTATAATACAGTGCTGGACGACATGACATGTAAGGATTTGCGCGGGAAATTTCGCATTAAAAATCCTAAAAAAAACAACTAATCGAGTTCATTATTATATTATCTTCAAACTCATTTTGATGAATAGTGACGTAAATTAGGCCGTTTCAATGATTTAATCTCAATGGCCAATAGATTTATGATAATGTAATATAGTTTATTGGCCGAATGTATACATATTTTTTCGTTGGATATCATCCGGATATCATCCATCAAATTAGTTATATGTATGATCTGCAATTATTTCTCATAATAAATTCATAGATAACGTTCCTACAATCTCGCGTTTAGTTATTGAAGTTCAAACACGAGTTATAAGACACTGCAACGCATAATCCCGGCCTGAACCTGCCACGCTGCTTTTTGTATTCTGATGAGTGTTGTTATATCTGTGATCAGCGGAATTTTTGTCAACCAACTTCTTTCAAACTGTCTTTCGCTATCGATTCAGCGAAGACTCAAGGCATTCCCAGATTTGAAGAATAAAGTTTTTCCGCTTAAAATCTTATGAGTGCTTTCGGTTGTTAGTGTCTTATATATAGAGGCTTACCTACTGCGTATAGGAGTAATTCCCTACTCATGGGTGGACCTAGCAGCATACACTCCGGCCAAGTCATGACTTACTCTACGACCGGTAGAAGGGAAGAATTTAGATGTTATTCAAACACGCTGTATGATCTAAATTGAAGCTCTTGCCACCAAACAACTATTCCCCCAAACTTCTGTGTTTGCGGGAATTCTAAAAAAAAACGAAAAAAACTAGAAGAAAAAAGACACGGCTGAACTGACACTCGAGAGATTAGAACTGCATTGATGCCGCTTTAAAGCGAATAAATTTCTAGGTTTTCGTTGATTTTCAAGTTCACAGATACGCAGGGCTAATAGGTGATGATACACTGCGATATCTAGAGCAAAGGAATCCGAAGTTCAAAATTGTTAATTTTAGATTGGATGTAAGCCTGTGTAAATGATGTCGCGACTGAATTTTGGGGATATCCGAATTTAAGATCAGCGACTTGTAGTCAACTATTTTCTTGCAGCGTTCTTTTCACTATTGCTGAAACTTTAGATGTCCTCTAACGTGCGGTTGTCGAAGCCAATTTTTTTGATAGTTTTTAATATAACTGTATATTTTAACTATATTTATAATATAACAATATATTATATATTATAACTATAAATATAATTTAACTATCTATATTTGAGCTTTCCAGCGGTATTTGAATGCACATGTATTGTCGTTAGCGACGTGTCGTCAGCTATAGGTATTGCAGTGGGTTGAAGCGACTATGCTGTTAGAAAAACAAAGAATTTTAGTGCATTCAGCATTCATATACATATATCAAGCCAAGCACATACGTAAGTTTTCCCATTGTGACTGATGATCAAAGTGATATTGTTTGAGTGGTATTGTTCTTTTACGATTAGTGGTATTGTTCTTTTTACGATCATGATATTTATTAGTTAGACATTGATATCTCTGTACCGTTATTTATAGATCCATAGTGCATCATATAGATCGGCGAGAAGCAAGCAACAGCATCGTACATCAGGTGGCCCAAATGAGGGCGGATGAACGATAATCAGAGGCGGCGATCCATCGTGGCCTGGGACTGCTATGTCCCAAACAAGTACCAAGATACCAAGTGTGAGTGTTAAACCATATTAGAACCCCAAAATCTGACGCGTGTTTAATCCCTCCGATAGCTAAGCTAAACATTTCATTGTGTAACATTTCAAGTTATTTCATTCCACTCAGAGCTAAGCAAGTTCATTTGAGCGATGAGATGTGGAGCCTAAGACGTACAGTCAAAGTTCTGGATGACAGACAGCGTCCCAGCAACAACTGGACACTGAGGAGTTCTTGGCAACAACTGGACAATGAGGAGTCCTGGCTACAACTGGACAATGAGGAGTCCTGGCAACAACTGGACACTGAGGAGTCCTTGGCAACAACTGGACAATGAGGAGTCCTGGCTTTAACTGGACAATGAGGAGTCCTGGCAACAACTGGACACTGAAGAGTCCCAGCAACAACTGGACACTGAAGAGTCCTGGCTACAATTGGACACTGAGGAGTCCTGGCAACAACTGGACACTGAGGAGTCCTGGCTACAACTGGGCACTGAGGAGTCCTGGCAACAACTGGACACTGAGGAGTCCTGGCAACAACTGGACACTGAGGAGTCCTCGCAACAACTGGACAATGAGGAGTCCTGGCAACAACCGGACAATGAGGAGTCCTGGCAACAACTGGACACTGAGGAGTCCTGGTAACAACTGCGGCAATGAGGAGTCTCGGTTACAACCTCCGTGCTTGAGAGCCTCAGCTGCCCCGTAGTTGATGAGCATAAATTCTTTTCCCAACCTCGACAAGCTTTAATGCTAAAGGACTTTGCTGGCTGGGGTCATTCAGCCGAATACAGCAAGACAACACAAGATGAAACATCAGCAAATTAATGTATTACATCGAGCAACAGGTGGTGGAACATCGGGCAACAGAAGATAGAACATCGGGCTACGGGAGGGGGGACATCGGGCAACGGGAGGTGGGACATCAGCCCACGGGATATGAGAAGACCGCCACTCAACATCGAACATTATACAACGGGAAACGGGACATTAGGACGCAGGATGTAGGACGTCGGTGCGCTGACGATGGGATGTCGTTTCGCAAGAGATAGGACGTCGGTGGCATTGAGGATTGGACGTCGGGGCGCAGCATATGGGACGTCAAGAATACAGAGATGGGACGTCGGGGCGCGGGAGATGGGACCCCAACAACTGAAGTAGTCTCCGTAGTTTACTCATAAAAAAGCTCCAAGATTTACTCATAAAAAGACCACCATACGTGTCAACCCCCCGTCACCTCACCAGCCCCCCAGATTTCAACCTATCAGCGTCCTCCTCCCCATCGTCAAATGACTCATCCTTCCTCCCCCAGCCCCTGAAAGTTTACCCAAGTTATCAGGTAGTCGCCCAAAATTCCATTCTCTTCTTCAGGGACCTCCCACGATACAAATACCTCTTTCGGACCCGAGGAGATTGCTGTCAAGTTACGAACTTCAGAAGGATCTGCAAGATAACAAATTGGCGTACTCGAATCTCGTTTGCTAAACCAGTACCATACGATACTAAGATAATGAGCCGAAATCAATCGTATTGGGATTGCTTCTTTGTGATTGAAGATGGTATTATTTCGCCTAATTTTATTACCTTGTTTGGGATCATTTTTATCACATAGCCATTATATCTGGATCAGAACATGAGCGTTTATGCCAGACAATAGTGTAGGTACCGAGAGTTTAAATTCAACCATCATATTTTTATCTTCAAGCTTTGATAGCTTTGAACATCTAAACCGACCAAAACACTCACGCGCTTCTTGAGTGCTATTTACTAGTTTAGAAGAACTTCCTGGCCCCTCTTCTGTCCAGGCCACGACCGTGATCGTGTATTCAGTGTACGGCGTGAGACCGTCAATCTCGACATACTCCTCGTCACCGTTCACAGGGACCGATCTGTTCTCCCAACTGCGGTTCCCCCACAAGATCTCGCCGTAGTAGCTGACGCTGTAGTTAGTGATGACGCAGTAGGTGGCGGGCCTCGACCACGACAGCGAAATGCTGGTGTTCGTCGCGTTCGTGCAAGTGAGATCCGTAACCTCGGGAGGGACTGCCCAGCAAAGTTCAAATCGGTCTATCACTGATGCTTGTATGATAGTACCTTTCTGTGAGTAAGATTCTACTTATCCGAAGATGGCATTAAAAATCCTATTTAGCATAAATAAATAAATTTCAAATTGAATGTTGTAAAAGACAAGAAGTTTCATGGTAACCATAAATTAACTTTAATGTATATGTTAGTCGCAAAGATTAAATCCTGGGTGGTTCATTCAATCGGATGAGGAAAACTAACATTATCCGAGGATTTGGTATGCACACCTCTTACAGAATTTTATCACATCCAAAAATCATAAATATTCTTCTCCAAACATTTTTCTACTCTTAAGAATATTTTGTCTAAATGTTCTTCTCCGAAAATGTCAGAATGAGCGTCACTTAATTGTAAAGCGTCACGAGACTGTCGGCACCTTCGGTTTCCGTGGTCTCGTTGGTGTAGCTCTCCTCCCCATAGCCAGCTCCTGTTTGAGCTTTGACTGTGATGTCGTAGAGAACGCAAGCTATGAGTTCTTGCATTTCTTGCATCATTCCTCCAATGAGGAAGCTTGTATCGTTGACTTCAGCTGATTGGTTATCTCCTGATTCATTCCTCCAAGTTATCAGGTAGTCGCCCAAAATTCCGTTCTCTTCCTCAGGGACTTCCCACGATACAAATATCTCTGTTGCACTCGTAGAGTTTGCCATCAGGTTACGAACTTCAGAAGGATCTGCAGGATAACAAATTGATGTTAAATTGGAACTTGCTCTGTAACCGGAGATATATCGTATATTGCTAATGAGTTTGTACTAATCTATTAACCTTCTATTCGTAATTGTGCTGGCCTCTAAATCTATGTATTTATTTTGAAAATAAATTATATCACAAAGCGAAAAAATTTGATTATGTCATCTCTATACACACGAGCAATTTTCTGAACTAACGAGTGAGAGTATTTGTATTCAATCTATATCCCATTCATATTTCGCTTGCCCTGCAAAATGACCAAACCGCCGATGCACTTACGCGATTCCAGAGTGCGAGTCACCAGCGGTTCAGAAGGTTTTCCAGGCCCCACTGCAGTCGAGGCCACGACCGTGATCGTGTATTCTGTATACGGGATGAGATCGGTAATAACATAAGATTCTTCCGAGCTGTTAACTGAGCAGGATCCATTCACCCAACTGCCGTTCCCCCACAGGAGCTTGCCGTAGTAGCTGACGTTGTAGCCTGTGATGTCGCACTCCGTGTCGGGCGTCGACCACGACAGCGCAATGCTGGTGCTCGTCACATTCGTGTCAATAAGATCCGTAACCTCAGGAGGAACTGCCCAAAAAATGTTTAATCGATTTTATCAGCGGATGCTCGTCTGACAGTGTCATTTTGAGAGTGAGATTCCATTTGTATGTAGAACGCTAAAAAATTCCGTTTTGGCATAAAGAAAATTTTAGTGTATAAATTGACAGTGACGACCGTGACAGTAAGTTCCGTCACTCCGGAAGAAACTGGTCGAGTGAAAACAGAAATTTCACTAGACTGCAATCTTTCTAGCGCATTTTCTCATTTATGAAAAAAATGCACTATTGTGCTCGCCATGTCCGTCCGTCTGTCTGTCCGTCCGTGACTTCATGTTTTCGTCGACGAGAAAATGCGCCCTCGTCACTCACTGCAGTAAGTACTGAGTTATATTTTTTGATGATTTTCACAATCAACAATTGTGAGTTAGGTTGCTCTGATAAATTTCAAACGATCTTTGCGAGCAACAAGTTCTCCTGGGAGCATATATTTAGTTCAAGGATATTCTTTGGAAGATAATCCGGTGATTGGGTGTATTCGAATTTTATTTGGGTGAGAAAATTGATAGAAAGTCTGAAACATCAACTCAGTGATTCAATTCGTGGTCATGATAACCAGTAGAAAAGATTTGAGATAAATTCACAAATGTTTCAATTGCATCAATTTATACGCCATCTTTTGCATCTTGAATAACAAGCCAGTAACATTAAACCAGTCACTATTTCTTCCACAGTTAATTGACACAATTTTCCTCTCCGGACAATGTCTAACATTAACGGAATCGCCTGAAATATTCTCAGAATAAATTTTAGAACACAATGAGATGATTGTCACCATCTGAATCAGTCGTAGCGTCGATGTAGCTCTCCTCCCCATAGCCTGCTCCAGTTTGAGCCTTGACGGTAATGTTATATAAGACACAAGGGAAGAGGCCTTCAATGAGGAAGCTTGTGGTGTTGACTTCAGCTGATTGATTATCTCCTGATCCATCATCCCAAGTTATCAGGTAGTCGCCCAAAATTCCATTCTCTTCCTCAGGGATCTCCCACGATACAAATATCTCTGTTGAATTCGTAGAGTTTGCCATCAGGTTACGAACTTCAGAAGGATCTGCAGGATAACAAAATGACGGATTTGAATTTTGTTTAATAAACAGTATTTTACGATAAACAGAGAATGAACCAACTTCAACGCTTTATTTTTGCTTACTGATTAATAAGAGAGCTATTGAGCCGATTCATTCTATGAATTTGCTTGGAAATTGTTACGATAATCAGACTTAAAAACATGCAAATATTATGAAACTACGAGAACGAAAGAATGTGGTGACTTTGCTCATCTATTTTCTTGCGCTTGATTATTAATTACACTCTTATCTGGTTTTATCAATTAAATTAAGTATTTACCAAATTCAAATGTCTTGTTACCATTTAGGACTATCTATACCAACAGGTCTGTTCAATTGATTATTTCGTGAATTAATATATAAACAATCAATCCAGAACTCAAAGCTTCTTTAATTAAATGACCACATCGGAACAGGTATTGATTTCTCACACGCTTCGTCAGTGGTAATGATTAGATCAGAAGGCATTCCAGGCCCCGCTTCAGTCGAAGCCACGACCGTGATCGAGTATTGCGTGTACGGAGTGAGACCGACAATCTCGACATATTCCTGGCTCCCGTTTACAGATCTCGATCCATTCACCCAGTTGCCGTCCCCCCACAAGATCTCGCCGTAGTAGCTGACGCTGTAGCCTGTGATGTCGCACTCCGTGTCGGGCGTCGACCACGACAGCGCAATGGTGGTGCTCGTCACATTCGTGCCAATGAGATCCGTAACCTCAGGAGGAACTGCCAAAAAAAATTTAACCGATTAATCAGCGGATGCTCGTCTGACAATGCCTTTTTCTGAATGAGCTTCAATTTATACGTAAATCTTATAAAAAAATCACTTTGGCACTTATAAGGAAGTTTTAGAGTGTAAATTAACAAAGACGACCGTGACAGTGAAATCCGTCACTTCGGGAGAAACTGATCGAATGAAAACAAAAATTTCAGTAGACTGACTATCTTTTTTGGATGATAAAAACGAGTGTGAATTAGGTTAATTTGATCATTTTCGAGCGATTTTTGAGAGCAAGTTCTCCTGAGAGCATATATTTACTTCAATGAATGCTTTTGAAGATATTTCGGTGCATTGGGTGTATTCGAATTTTATTGGAGTGAGAAAATCGATAGAAAGTTTGAAACATCGACGCATTGATTCCATTAGTGGTAAGGATAACCACTAGAAAATATTTGAGATAAAATTCACAAGTGTTTCAATTACATTCAATTAAACGCCTTTACCATATCTTGAATAACATGGCAGTAACATTAAACCAGTCGCTCATTCTTCCACTGTTAATTGACACCCTTTTCCTTTCCGTACAATGTCTAGAATTAGCAACATTACCCGAAATATTCTTAAAATAAATTTTAGAACACAATGAGATGATTGTCACCATCTGAATCAGTCGTAGCGTCGATGTAGCTCTCCTCCCCATAGCCTGCTCCAGTTTGAGCTTTGACGGTAATGTTATATAGGACGCAAGGGATGAGGCCTTCAATGAGGAAGCTTGTGGTGTTGACTTCAGCTGATTGATTATCTCCTGATCCATCATCCCAAGTTATCAGGTAGTCGCTCAAAATTCCATTCTCTTCCTCAGGGATCTCCCACGATACAAATACCTCTGTTGGACTCGTAGAGTTTGCCATCAGGTTACGAACTTCAGAAGGATCTGCAGGATAACAAAATGACTGACTTGGGTCTGTTTTGTAAACAGTATTATACGATAAACAGCAGTGAATGAACTAACTTCAACGTCTCATTTTTGCCTCCTGTTGAATAAGGGGGCTATTATGCCGACTCATTTTATGAATTTGTTTGGAAATAGCAACCATTATCAAATTAAAAACAAACAAAAAAATACGAAACTATGAGATCAAATGAGTGAAGTGGCTTCACTTATTCTATTCTTCACGTTTGATTATTGAATACACTATTATGAGTTTTTTATAAATTGAATTACCTATTTATCGACTATACATGGTCATGGTACTAGAACTATCTATATCAAGAGGTCTGTTCAATTTATTATAAATGATGAATTAATAAATCAAAAATAAATCCAGAACTCAAAGCTTCTTTAATTAAATGACCACATCGTAACAGGTATTGAATTCTCACACGCTTCGTCAGTGGTAATGATTAGATCAGAAGGCATTCCAGGCCCCGCTTCAGTCGAAGCCACGACCGTGATCGTGTATTGAGTGTACGGAGTGAGACCGTCAATCTCGACATATTCCTGGCTCCCGTTTACAGATCTCGAATCATTATCCCAGCCGCCGTCTCCCCACAAGATCTCGCCGTAGTAGCTGACGTTGTAGCCTGTGATGTCGCACTCCGTGTCGGGTCTCGACCACGACAGCGCAATGCTGGTGCTCGTCACATTCGTGCCAATGAGATCCGTAACCTCAGGAGGAACTGCCAAAAAAAATTCAATCGATTTATCAGCGGATGTTCGTCTGACAGTGCTTTTTTGTGAGTGAGATTCCATTTGTACGTAGATCGCATAAAAAATTAATTGTTGGCACTTATATAGAATTTTTAGAATATAAATTGACAGAGACGACCGCGACAGTGAGATCTATCACTTCGGGAGGAACTGATAGAGTGAAAACAGAAATTTCACTAAACTGACAATTTTTTCTGATGGTAAAAAACGAGGGTGAATTACGTTACTTTGATAATATTCACGCGATCTTTGCAAGCAACAGGTTCTCCATAGAGCATATACAGTGGGGGGAAATAAATATTCGTACACTTGAAAAATCGTATTTTAATGTATGTAAGTACACAAACTTAACAGGAAAAGTGATTTAAATTATGTATAGAGACGCATAGTATTCAAAAATACTATCAAAAGAAATTAAATCTCAATGCAACAAAAAACAATGCNTTCAAATGTCATGTTACAAATTAGGACTATCTCTACAACAGGTCTATTCAATTGATTATACATATATGATGAATTAATAAATGAACAATATATCCTAAACTCAAAACCTCTTTGAATGACCACATCGTAACAGGCATTGAACTCTCACACGCTTCATCAGTGGTAATGTTTAGATTCTCAGAAGGCATTCCAGGCCCCGCTTCATTCGAGGCCACGACCGTGATCGTGTATTGTGTGTACGGAGTGAGACCGTCAATCTCGACATATTCCTGGCTCCCGTTTACAGATCTCGAATCATTATTCCAGCCGCCGTCTCCCCACAAGATCTCGCCGTAGTAGCTGACGCTGTAGCCTGTGATGTTGCACTCCGTGTTGGGCCTCGTCCACGACAGAGCAATGCTGGTGCTCGTCACATTCGTGTCAATGAGGTCCGTGACCCCAGGAGGAACTGCTCAGTAAAATCCTTATGAATTCGTGACCTGATTCTCTTCCATCACTACCCTTTGCCAATTATTTTTTTTACTACTTAAGCAGACATAGTGTGATCTTTTGCAGTATCTTATAGACTTACCAATAAATAGAAGAAAGCATTATTTTAACTCGGGACCATTTTGTACATGATTATTCGGAGCTGCAAATCTTGTATTAACAATTACGTGAACATATTCATGATTGGAGACGACGACGCCTGAACTAAATTAGAGGTTGTTTACTTATCAAAGAATGGGGGTATTGACATAGACAGCTGGCGCATCTCCTGATATGTTCAATCATTTCAGTGATTACATATGAACTTAACAGAAAATCGTCGATTTGCGATGAGTTACTGTTGCACAGAGATATACGCGTGTTCCCATGCATTTAGTAAACTAGAGAAATAATGGGCCCGTACATGCGCGATTATCTTACCGTCGGTTTGTGTGGTTGCAGTTGCGTGTCCAGGAGGTCCGTAACCGGCAGAAGTTTGAGCTTTCACATTAATAAAATAATCAACGCAAGGTTCGAGAGAGGTGATGATGTACTCAGTATCTCCTACGCTCTCAGAACGGTTTTCGAAATCATTTATCCAGCTTATGCTGTAGTTCAACAACACGCCGTTCTCTTGCTCAGGCGGCGTCCACGACACCTGAATAGTTCTAGAGCTGTTCGATACTGCAGTCACTTTACGAGGCTCACTTGGGGCTGAAGTGCAAAAAAACAAGTATCAAGTATTAATTATTTTAAGAATTAATAGTTGCATAAGAGTCGAGAAGGTATGAAGATATTGTATCAGCATGTTCAGGTCATATATCTAATTTTCAAGTGAAATGCAATATTTGCATGGTCATTGATTGGAGGGTGAGAGGCTGCTGTATTTGCACCCAAAGGGCGACACGGATGGCAAATGAGAAAAACATTGGAATTCAAATCATTGCTGAGTTATCCATCCTCACCTGCTTGCTCTGTTTTCCCGTCTACACTCGCAGGCTCGCTTTCGCCAGCTTCAGTTACAAACACCACAGAAAAATTATAATAGGCGTAAGGTTGCAGGTCCGTCACCGTATACTCGACGTTAGGTTCTGTAGAGTTTATTGTGTCGGTCAGGCCGTTCACTTCGCTTTGGATTCCCCAGAGAATGTAGCCGGTGTAGTTGATGCGGTACATTTGGATCTCGCATGACACAACGGGCGCCGTCCATGATAGTGTGATGCTGGAGCTCGACGTGTTCAAAACCTTTAATTCATTCACAGCAGTCGGCTTAACTGAATGGGAGGGAAAGACACAACAATGGGCTTGAATAGTATTGTCTCTTAATCAATCAAGTGGTAAAGTTAATGATTAATAAATTCATAGAATAACAAATATAAGAGAACATGCATTGATCCACTCCATTCGAACTGCATGATTCGATAATAAATTTCATTTTTACCGCAGGGTGGTGGAGTTGTGGTTCCTTGTTCAGTTGTTACTGTCGCCGTTGTCTCTGCTGAACTTTCTGTAGTGGTTGACATAGTGGTTGTCCCGTTTGCGTTCGACGATTGGTTTTCTGAGGTTGAACTCTCTTCAGCCAAGTTCTATGAAAAATGAAGCGTTTTAGATCCCCATTCACGCAATATGGAAAGATTCTGAGAGTAACACAGTTTCAACAAAAAAAAATTGATCCACAATCATATTGAGTCACACCCAGTTCGCCCACTTCTTTATCCACGAAAAGGTTCCGTGAGAGACTTATTCACGAATTTTGCTGCAGTTTTATCGCAATTGACCACGTGCAACAGCTATGCTTTCTAGTAGTTAGTTTCTGGAATTGAACAATGCCCAAGTTAAATTCTTACTTCACATTCCTTGGCTGATGCAAGCATCTTTCAGAGCATAGTACCGTGTGGAGTTTAATGCTCAAAGATATATAATTAAGGGTAGAAATCAAGCAAGTGTGCAGGTAAAGCCTGCTATTGGCTTCATGCAAGAAGGTTGTGAGACGGTGTCACGTATGAGGTACGGTCATGTACATCGTAGAGAACCAACTATTGGCCGCGTTTGGAACGCTTAGCAATTGGTTTCAAGCCGCCGCACCTCTCTATAAGCAGACGAAAAATGTAGATACCTATCTTGGGAAGTAGCTTTTTACTAATCGGCAGAGGGCTTCAACTATTATGGTAACTGGGTGGGTATTACAGACATTCCAGCCAATTCTCTAAACGTGTCTTCTGTAAATCACCAGCTGTCCAGATTGCATCTGTTGCTTGACGTTGTAATGATGTGAGTTCAAATTGCAAGTTTAGTCACAGTACTATAATGTGTTGCCTTTCTATCATGCAATTAAGTATAATTCGTGCCTCCTTATACTATTGTGATTTTTGTTTTGTTTTAATGGTAGAGCTCACGGGCGGAAGCCAATAGATAAATGTTAATGTAGCATATTTCTCCCGTCACAATATTAGTTTATATTATGAGAAGTATGGCATGGTGGGCGTATATTTATAATGTCGGCCAGGTTTAACCCAGTCAATTGACAGGCCTGATTAGCGGAAATCCTGCGCGATCTCCGGCTTTTAGCTTTGAGACTAAATGTGGCTATTGCATGCTAATTCTAGGCGCCGGTTCTAGGGATAGTGGGAGAGTTTAATTTGTGGCTTACGGCTGCGTTCCCAGGAAGTCAGGGATGACCGATTCGCCGCTATCGTGCGGACCAGGTAGTTAGAGAGGATGGGAAATAGTTGTGGGTCACAAATCCAACAATTAAGCTCGTCCTTGTGCTTAACCTTATCCTGCATTAGCTGAACAGAGCCTAGGATCTAATACGCCACAGACTACGCTGAAGGCATGAAAACCGTACTTGCTTAAGTTAAGTACCACTTCACATAATATTAATTCTTATGGCCCTGCCTCATACGTTACTCCGTATCTCCACCTTCCCGCAGCCAAAATCAGACGATACCTGCTCATTTGCACAGTATTTTCATTTTCCCGCCGTCAATCATAAGGTTCGGTCAGGTTGAGTTGACGAACTGTTGACTTTATGAATGAGGTAGTGTCATTTGTTTTTCTATATGAAGAATTGGGTCATGACAGGTCATTTTTAGAAGTGTAACAGGTTTAAAGTACGGGCTGCGAATTCATGGCTCCTATGGCTTTAAACGCTAATCTTACTAGGCTACTATGACCTATATGGCATGCTTGCCCACAGAAAAAAATTATGATAATTTGCGAAGTTGGACAAAGCTGGCCTACAGCATGAACTCCTGTCGCCATCGTTGGACGACGTCACTCGATCATACCCCGTTACGGATATATCGCCAGAAATGAGGGTACCACAGCAGTACTTGACAATATTCAGACACATTTTGAACATTGAAGGGAGAATAAAATCGTAAGTATTCAAATGAATTTCAATAACAAGCACGGGGGAGAACGAAGGTGCTGACCTCTTAAATTAAAATCGTACTGTTTGTTAATTCTACCAATATTCCTATCGTTTTTCATGTCAGTCTCGTTTCCGACAGCCAAAACCAATTTTCTTTAAAAAATAATATGAAGTTTTCAATTTATAGAGGCAGCATTATATGCAGCACTCTAACATTGAATTGTATCGAGCTGAATATTTCTTCGATCCTATACTGATTGCCATTTTTATATCATAAATAACCATTTTATTATAACTGTCATTGATGATCCTTGCATAGCGGTTTTATTTGAAACTATTTTTATGTTATAAAGGAAAGAGTTACGATACTTTTCATTTTACAATTAAGGTTTTCGGTCACTTCAACGTGATCTCGTTGAGCCACGCTCTGTACTCGTCACTCTCTGTAATTTCATTACAGAGAAAGGCTCGAAATTTCGTGTCCGAGGCAAAGAATCATGTAGATAAGAAGTTTTGCACTAACATCCTTTAGGCGATAGATGATGCTGAAGAGAACGCACGGTGGATTCTTTTATGCGTGAAGTTCTTTATTATTTTTGTTTAATTCAAAGAATTTGATCCCCTTCTTTGAGGTGAATGTACAGTGCCACGGCAGGTTTTGTTTTCATTTACATATATTTAATGAATGGGTGCCGACAATGATATCGTATACAATTTTCTATGTGATACTATAAAAATACTATCACAACTTCTGCTGCATTACAAAAGAGTGCTACTCCAGCATCTTGACAACCTCTCGACTTCACTTGTAATGACGAAGCTTAGCATTTAACGAAGCTTAGCGGCCTTAGCGAATAGGGTCCACGTACGTTAGGACCAAAAATGTTACCACTTTTTTACGAGCATATGTTGCCATTTTTTTAGCATCGGAGATTGATCTTTTATCCTAAAGGTTCTGGTTACGTACCTGTGAGAGAAATTTTCACACACTGATAGCGGACTAATTACCGCACTGTGAATTTTAAATTTATGTTATGAAAATATAACTCGTTGATTTTTCTAATTTGTTGACCGAGCACGACATGTAACAATGTGTAAGAAAAAATTAAATGATCACAATTAACGTATGATAATTATGCGTGGCAAGCGATGCATCGAAGGGTTTGAACAAGAAATATATGAAAGCTACTATATACGTGTTATATGTTCATTTTAAGTTCATTTTGATGAATCGCTACGCTTTTCCGTCCACTGGTGGAATTCAATTTAACAAATGCGGGTAGACAAGTCCATGGTGTATCAAATTAAATTATCCGGTTTAATAAAATCATAACTATTTGGTTATTTGAACTAAATGCACCAACAAAGCATTTTTTGAAAGAGAAAGTTTTCAAGTTTGTCATGGTTTCCGTTGGTTTGTTCCTGAGAAGCTTTGTATGTGCTGTTTATAGTGGGAGTCTACAATTACTACTCAGTGTAAATTTCGTACCAAGTATGATTTTACGTATATTCGATAATGAAGTGCTTGAATGCACGACTTTCCGTCGTTCTCTCTTGAAAAAATCGGATTCTGTAACAATATAGAATTATAAAAATGGCGACATAAAATTATTATTGCACATAAATTATGAAGAACGGGTAAAATCGTTAATTTCGAACACAGGTCACGACATTAAAACAGTTTTACATCTTCAATGAACCTTCAGAATTAAAACACACGTACTAAATATTTCCTTCTTCTTACGCTAAATCCCGCAGTCAGCTGAAACTTACGATGCTAACTAGATCGACCAAGGGTGCACTGTACATTACACGCATGCCCCAGGCGAACATAAAACATAAAAATTATATTCGAGAAGAAAGAATTTAACATATGCTTTTGTTCTTCCTACATCACAGAGCTTAAAACGTTGGTCTGAACAATTCCAATAAACAGTTCAACTGCTCAGCCTGCTGTCGGTGTCCTATCGACGTGTACGTGTAGCATCGACGATAAGACAAGAAACCATACAGACTTGCAGCTACTGCAACCTCTTCATTAAGATGTGGGAGGTGCTTCGTACACCCCAAGTCTTAAAAACCAATTATAAAAAGAAAAATTCATTAAGATGACAAACAATGACGAGTGGAGTTTTGTAACTTTGTTATTGGCGAGATGATGGATCATTTTTTATCGCACATAGTGTTCAATGGCATTCAAACGTTCTATTTTAATAGCAAGGTGAACCGCAACAACGTTATTATATGAAATATAGGAAAAAACATAGTAAATTGTCCATCATGCGAGAGACTTTGCAAATTTAATGTATTTCGCGCCGTTTCACAAAGATGTGTAGGGACTAGGGTATACTTTTTCTTCTTTCTTGGGAACACTGTTACAGGAAAGGCACATCTCGATAAGCTTGAGAATTACCCTTCCTTCCAATTAGGGATGTATACGATCAACTTCATCTATCAACAGGAAAAGCGCCGCCACTTTGGCATCAAGAAGTTCATGAATTTTTTAACAGTATCTATCCCATATGTCGTCCGCAGTGGGCAAAATGATTCATCCTTACATTTAAGGCCTTCATTATCACAGAATTTACTGTATTAAAATTTTTATTGGGGGTACTTACTAAAGATTCCGTTTATACACCGCCACTAACTACATAAATCAATGGTCCAAGTAATTGCATAACAACAGCAGTGGATTTTGTAACTCAGGACACGCTCGTTGAAATGTGCGACAAATTTGTCTTCCTTGCAATTAGACATTTCCCGTACATCGAAACATGGACGTAATGAAAAACTTTTAAAA
>NW_025933193.1:0-2322 GCF_000764305.2 Hyalella azteca
CACCAATCGTAGACAAGAAAATAGAGCGTAAATAAATACGTGCACTTATCGAATTTTGATAGTATATAGGCCCAGGTCCACACCACGCTGCGCAAGCACTAAATACATTAAATTTGGGGTCCAATTAAATAATTACTTGCTCCCAGTTTAATATTTGTGGCCCAGACAGATTCACTTTTGGGCAATTATTGAATTAAAAATGTAGTCGTAAGAATTAACAACCAGCGGGCAAGCTTTTCTGAAAAATTCAAAATTTTTATTTATTGGGAGGGACTAAGAAGTGATTGGGAATTTCAGTTGGTTGTGGGAATTTCTGTTGGTTATGGGAATTTCAGTTGGTTGTGGGAATTTCAGTTGGTTGTGGGAATTTCAGTCTGTTGTGGGAATTTCAGTTGGTTGTGGGAATTTCAGTTGGTGGTGGGAATTTCAGTTGGTTGTGGGAATTTCAGTTGGTTGTGGAATTTCAGTTGGTGGTGGAAATTTCAGTTGGTTGTGGGAATTTCAGTTGGTTGTGGGAATTTCTGTTGGTTGTGGAATTTCAGTTGGTGGTGGGAATTTATGTTGGTTGTGGGAATTTCAGTTGGTGGTGGGAGTTTCAGTTGGTTGTGGAATTTCAGTATTAGATAAGATTAATGTGACATTCTTCGCATGCTCATCAGTGTCAGTATTCTGAGACGGGATCAGAAATCCGTTCAAGTTCCGTTATGCCGTAGACTGCATTAAACGTTACTGTAATAAAAGTAATAATATGCGTTTCAAAATTACTTTTTAAAGACAACACTTCTAAAGAATCCAGTGTCTATGATGTTACACATGTACAATGAATTTTATAATTTCAAAATTTTTTATATACATAAAAATTTTGTAAAATTTCCAAATAATTTATTCTGTCAACTGATTCAAGCATTGTCTCTGACTTCAAGCAATTTGCAAAATTTCAGATCGATTGGACAGCTAGAAGTGTGTTAAATATCGATTATAAGATTTGTAGCAGACAAACAAACAAACAAACAAACAATAAGAAGTGAAGTTAAAGAGAAGTGTTGTAAAAATGAGGGCAAATATGAGCACCAGCACCTTTCGAGAACGCAATTGTCATCTAACGCCTCGACCGCGGCTATCCAGCAGAGCGTCAGGACGGCTGATATGTTGTAGCTACGTTATTACACCACAACATTCGGGAAACATTCATGTACGAGTAGTTCGACTGCAAAGAATATCGTTCTCGATGAAATCTACTCGTATATATACTCGAATTAAATGTAGATGTTCCTATCACAGACGTATAATTTTCCAGAAATGCGAGAGTGTGGTCTAAATAAAAAAGTACATAAATAAATTAATAGTTATATTACATCCTTGAACCTGAATTTTTATCAACCAACGTCAACTGAAGAATATTGTTCGATCCTGAAAATTTAAATCAATGATTTCTCTGGTCATTAACCACTCGTGTTTAAACAAGCTTATTCTGCTATCTTATGCTAAATAAATTAATAATATCTTTAAAGCGAATAAATAATAAATCTTACCTAATATCTGTCATCATATGATTAAAGAGTTCATATTTATGCTTAATTGTACACAGGAATATAGAAGTTACGCGTTTTCCTGCGATTTCGCTTTAGTATTGAGGACAGTTTCCTAAATCCTGGAATACTTAAACGAAGAAAATAATTATTCAATCGCAATCTTCCTCAAGACTTCTTCAATCATCAACAAGAATCTAATTCACTCGAAAAAATCAGAACGACTTTCAACAAACCTCCTCACCACCGAGCTCTGCAGTGCTAGACTCCCTGCATCGGCCGCAGGACGCAACGCTCCAGAGGATAAGCCTGACCTTATGGCCCCTGCTTCCTGAGCTGCAAATAATCCACTTTAAATGCACTGCAGGCCTGCAAGAAATTATGGTGGAGGGGGGCAGTGCGTACCCCGGACTACAGTAATTGTAGGGGCTCATGGTACGCCTCAGGCTCGGGGGAGTAGAGTGCGGCGAGAGATCGTGTTTGTTGCTACACGGTCATGTGGACCGGTGTTGAGAACCTGCTTGTGGAACTGAGTGTTAAGAACCTGCTTGTGGACCGGTGTTGAGAACCTGCTTGTGGATCTGATAGCTGACAACCTGCTTGTAGAACTGAGTGCTGAGCACCTGTTTGTGGAACTGAGTGCTAAGAACTTGCTTGTAGAACTGAGTGCTGAGAGCCTGCTTGTGGATCTGAGTGCTGAGAGTCTGCTTGTGGATCTGAGTGCTGAGAACCTGTTTGTAGAACTGAGTGCTGAGAACCTACTTGTCGAACTGAGTGCTGAGAACCTGTTTGT
>NW_025933194.1:0-595 GCF_000764305.2 Hyalella azteca
CCTTACGTTTGACACTGTCTTCCATCACATCCTCCTGGTTGATGATTCGGTCTGTCATCAAATCCTTACGTTTGACACTGTCTTCCATCACATACTTCTGGTTGATGATTCGGTTTGTCATCAAATCCTTACGTTTGACACGGTCTTCCATCACATCCTCCTGGTTGATGATTCGGTCTGTCATCAAATCCTTACGTTTGACACGGTCTTCCATCACATCCTCCTGGTTGATGATTCGGTTTGTCATCAAATCCTTACGTTTGACACGGTCTTCCATCACGTTCTTGTGGTTGATGATTTGGTCTGCCATCAAATCCTTACGTTTGACACGGTCTTCCATCATATCTCTCTGATTAGTGATGCGGTCTATCATCAAATCCTTCTGGTTGCTGCGGTCAGCCGCCACTTCCTTCAGGTTGACGGGTTGCGGTAGCGAAACAGTCTCGCCGCGATCGCTGCTTTAATTCAACCCAAAAACAAAGGTAGTCAGAACTCACGAAGGTAGAGGGATCTTTATAATTGATGTCTGGATCTCGAGGACGTAACTCGTACTGTGCGCAACCGAATACTGAAAATGACTGAATCCACTTCCTTT
>NW_025933195.1:0-1234 GCF_000764305.2 Hyalella azteca
GGCAGCACAGTAGCGAGGGCTGCTGAAGCCTCGCCCTCACACTTGGGCGAGGAGACGTCTGGTGGGGCGAGGGAAAGCATAGCAGTGTTAGGGCAAAGGGTATGGCTTACTACGAGGAATTAGATCAGTACTCACTGCAGTGAGTGACAGAGGGCGCATTTTCTCGTCCGTCCTTCCGTCCGTCCGTGAAGTCACGGACGGACGGACGGACGAATGGACATGACGAGAACAATAGCGCCTTTTTCCATAAATGAAGAAATATAACTCAGAACTCACTGCAGTGAGTGACAGAGAGCGCATTTTCTCGTCGACGAAAACTTGAGGTCACGGACGGACAGACAGACAGACAAACGGACAGACAGACAGACGGACAGACAGACATGACGAGCACAATAATGCATTTTATTCCATAAATGAAAAAATGTGCTAAAAATGTGTGATCTTTTTCCTTAATACTGTTGAACTTCTTGCCGTATGTGAGTCAACTTAACCCAGTTTGGGCCGGTAATTGGGTGTATCAGTGATACTGACGTAAATTGTGTCACCATTTGGACAATGGGACCCATTCATTTTTTTGGGCGCTTGGCAAAAACATCTTGATTATTGATATAGTTTATGTTCTAAATAAAAGAAAGCACGAATTAATAAAAACGGTTTAAACGCGTCGGGAATTTGTCAACGCGTCGGGATTATAAAACAAAATAGGCCAAAATATGGTTGAAACTCAAACACACTTACTAATTTGGCATCTCTTTAAAAAATTGCAGGTTTTTCAATTATTAATGTGCTAATTTAGAAAATGTTCTAGGGTTCTCTTCTATTCGAGCCAGTGTAGCTTCGATAATAGGCGGTAATGCATTCATCAATTTAAAGCTCTTGTTTGTAAATACATGAGTGTGAAATTAAAGGACTTATTCACATTTTCAGTCTACATAATAACTATTCACATTCCAATTTTATTGTGATAACAATATTGATAGATAATGTTTTCAGTGAGTCGTGTTCGCATGCAGAGAGTTCATTACTGTTCATTATAATTGTTGGGAATAGATAGATAACATATGAAAGATAACAGATAGTCATTGCGCCTGAACGTGCCCTATAATCTTTACAAGAAGACTTCGTTCTTTTTGCTTCGCTCAACTTTAGCGACCAATTTTCATGAAAAGGAAAATACATTGGAAAAAAATTAATTGGCAAAATTTTAAATTTATTAATTGGCAAAAATTTCAAT
>NW_025933196.1:0-350 GCF_000764305.2 Hyalella azteca
GAAGCTTCATAATCTTCAATCTTTCTTCATAAGACTTGCCCTTTAATCTTGGAATTATCCTTGTTGCACGTCTTTGAACACTCTCAACTAAATTTTTGTCCTTTTCAAGTTTCGGTGACCACACGACGTTTCCAAACTCTAGGTTCGGGCGCACGACAGAGGTGAACAACAGCTTCATCATCTCTACAGGGAGTCCCAAAAAAAGATACCCAACTTTGAATGGCTGTAACTCAAAAAGTAATAGAGTTAAAAAAAATGAAAGGTCAGAATTTGTTCCCTATGTTTTTCTCCATCTCTCCACCAAAAATCAGACAGATCGATGTAGCCATAAGCGTTTGATAGAACTTTCA
>NW_025933197.1:0-1168 GCF_000764305.2 Hyalella azteca
TGCCTTACGGCTCCGTCTCAGGCTGCAAAGTAAGGCGTCATGTGAGTGCGGTACGGCTCCGTCCCAGGCTGCAAAGTAAGGCGTCATGTGAGTGCGGTACGGCTCCGTCCCAGGCTGCAAAGTAAGTCGTCATGTGAGTGCGGTACGGCTCCGTCCCCGGCTGCAAAGTAAGGCGTCATGTGAGTGCCTTACGGCTCCGTCCCAGGCTGCAAAGTAAAGCGTCATATGAGTGCCTTCGGCTCCGTCCCAAGAAGCAAAGTATAACATTACCACTATTGTCACACTCAAATGTCTCATTCAATGCTGTAAGGCTTCAAAATGATGTTGAAAAGTTTGTAGTGAACGTTCTTTATTTTTGTAATTATGTGAACATTAACGCTAAATGGTTTCTTATTCCATTTATCTTGCTCCTCGTTACGCTCTAGACATTGATCACCTCCGCAAAATGCATTTATCAACGATGTGAGGGAATCGACCATCCACTAGAGGGGATTGATCTCTCGCAAGAGGGATATTAATAACCCCAGTGCATGAGGTGTACAGATCACCCTCGTTAGGGGTACAGATCACCCCCGTGAAAGGTACAGATCACCCCCGTGACGGGTAAAGATCACCCCCGTTAGGGGTACAGATCACCCCCGTGAGGGGTACAGATTACAAACGCACGGAGTATAAATCACCCCTTGTGTGGTATAAATCACCCCAGTGAGAGGTACACATCACCCCCGTTAGGGGTTACAGATCACCCCCGTGACGGGTACGGATCACACACTTACGGAGTATAAATCACCCCTTGTGTGGTATAAATCACCCTCGTGAGAGGTACAGATCACTCATTCAGAGGTGGGCAGTAGCGCGCTACATGTAGCGGCCGCTACCTTTTCAGTAGCGGTAGCGGTAGCGGCGCTACATTTTAGCAATTGTAACGGTAGCAGTAGCGACCGCTACATATTTAAGTAGCGATACGAGGTTTTGCCGCTACAGCGCTACCGCTACATTTATAGATAAAGCCTTCAGATTTTACTTAATAGTATTAGGGTGGCAGGGTGGCCCAGTGGTTAAAGTTCAGAGTACCAAGATTGACGCAGAGAGGCGCGGGTTCGATCCCAGCTCTGTGCGCCAGTTTCTGGTCAGAATCGGCAAGGAGGCCGGGCGGTTAAGCACAGCA
>NW_025933197.1:1699-2700 GCF_000764305.2 Hyalella azteca
CTGCTGGACTTATTGCCTGGTCCGTAATTTGCTATATTGCCCCTGTATGCCAAGGTTCTCAGTCATGAAGTTAGGAGCTGATAGTGAGTCACACAACAAATGAAATGTTTTGGTATATTATGCACCTACATACCAAGGATCGAGGTCATAATTAAAGCCAGTATCTAATGGTCAATCGTCATCACAATTATGAACTGAAAATTTAAATTCCCGTGAATGTGTTTCAACTTCAACATTCAAGTTCGATATTGAGCGTACAGAAACAAATACGAGTATTTCCCACTGATGGCTGCATTTGTCGTAAATCCGATGCCCCTTTGCGTAGGCCTAGAGTTTACGTGACTGAGGCTCTGAATTGTACGGCGACATCGTATCGGCGACGCTTCAATTGCCAGCAAGCCATTGATGGCTGCGTTTGTCATGGCGGTAATGAAAACAAGTGAGCATCCGTGCGCGTTATTTCCTGATTCATGACAACCGCGACACATTCATATCAATGACGTTTGCAAAACAGGTGCTACGACAGCAAATATAATGATAAATTCTAACCCCAAACAGAGATTGCTTCAAACAAGAATTATTCCATAGAATTCGTTGATTGGATTTTTATTAGCAGGCATTCTTCAAACATTCATAATCGTGTAGCTTGAGCGACACTGAAACGGAAAGTGTGATTAAATAAGTTCTGAGCCTCTGCCTAATATTGGAAATTGTATGTTTTATTGATTTAAGGAAATCTTATGCGCTTTCAAAGCGCGCAGCTACGACCACTACAGCCACCCTACGACCACTACAGCCACCCTACGACCACTACAGCCCTACTACCACGATGCACCCACTACAGCCTTATCTGCATGGCTGGTTGCGGCTGACTTTGCTGACCCCACCTGAGTGCGTGCGGTAGACGCTGCTGCCCCCACCTGAGTACGTGCGGTTGACGCTGCTGCCCCCACCTGAGTGCGTGCGGTTGACGCTGCTGCCCCCACCTGAGTGCGTGCGGT
>NW_025933198.1:0-20315 GCF_000764305.2 Hyalella azteca
ACGTACCCCCAGGGGCAAGTACGCGGTGGTACGTCGCGCGCACCGCACGGTGCACGTGGCCGGAGGAGGTACACGACAGGAGTGGTACGCTGCCAAGTACCAGCGGAAGCAGCGCCGTGGCACCAACGTACGCCACGGCATCCTGCACGAGGCCGCCGTGCTATATCTGCTGCGCCACCACGACAGCTGTATACAGCTGCGCGGCCTGTACGAGACGCAGCACGAGATGATACTGCTGCTACAGCTGTGAGTACAGCTGTAGGGTACAGCTGTAGGGTACAGCTGCTGTGCAAGGTACAGCTGCGCAGGGTACAACTGTACGAGGGTTAAATGTACATTATATACCTAAATAGTGTATACGGTAATATATACATAAATGTATCTATAATATGTGTATGCAAAATATATATAACAGGGCCCTCGATGAGGGGGCTACAGCTGTAAGGTATAGCTGTATCGTGCAGCTGTAAGCCATGTGTTAATTCGACATTAAATAATATATAATATATAAAAATATAATATCACATTAAATATATAATACATAGACAATATTTAAATGAACACTATAATAATATCACATTAGAATATTTAATATATAGACAACATTTATACAATAAACACTATAATAATATCACATTAAAATATTTAATATATAGACAATATTTATACAATAAACACTATAATAACATTGCAGGGCCCCCCACGGGGAGGTGCAGCGTCTGGTGGACGAGGCCCCCGCGGGGGTGGGGGAGGCCGTGGCCCTCCAGTGTGTGAGGGACACACTGCGGGCCCTTATGGCCCTCCACACCCTCAACCTGGCCCACCTCGACCTCAAGGTGGGTTCTCTTTCCCCACTTAACCCTTCTGTACTAACCCCACCTCTCCCCCCAACAAGTCAACAACCCACTAAAATTCCCCCCTTTCCCCTCTCCTGGGGGATAAATGATACCCCCAGCCCCCCATCCAAAGTGGGTCATCCAAAGGTGGGTCATGTCCTCATCCAATGTGGGTCATCCCCAACCCTTTCCCTCTACCAACCTAGCCCACCCTCTATATCGGCCCCCCTCCTGGGGGTCAAACCCGCTCCTCGAAGTCCCCTCTCCCTCCCCCATACCCAAACAAAATTTAAGGTCCGACTAGGCTTCTGCGCAGGAGTCGCTACAATCGGCGCAAAGTTATATATTTATGACCACCCGATAAAGTTATAAATATATAACTCCACTGAGGGAGTTATATATCTATATAATATTAGTTATATAACTATATATATAAGTTAGTTATATAACTCCAGGGGAGCTATATATTTATGACCACCAGATCGAAATTAGCTTCTGATCAGAATCTCCTTTTCCGACTTAATGGTCGCCTGAGAGTATGACAAGTGTGTCCTGAGAGTATGACAAGTGTGTCCTGAGAGCATGACAAGTGTGNACAGCTGTAGGGTACAGCTGCTGTGCAGGGTACAGCTGTAGGGTACAGCTGCTGTGCAAGGTACAGCTTTATGAGGGTTAAGTATACATTATATACATAAATAGCGTATATAATGCACATATAAAATATGTGTAGGCATAATATATAGAATGGAGCTGCATCATGCAGCTGTTGGTCATGGATTAATTTCACACTAAAAATATATAATATATTGACAATATATGAATGATAAGCACTTTAATAATATCATAATAAAATATATAATATATAGACAATATATATACAATAAACACTATAATAACATTGCAGGGCCCCCCACGGGGAGGTGCAGCGTCTGGTGGACGAGGCCCCCGCGGGGGTGGGGGAGGCCGTGGCCCTCCAGTGTGTGAGGGACACACTGCGGGCCCTCATGGCCCTCCACACCCTCAACTTGGCCCACCTCGACCTCAAGGTGGGTTCTCTTTCCCCACTTAACCCTTCTGTACTAACCCCACCTCTCCCCCCAACAAGTCAACAACCCACTAAAATTCCCCCCTTTCCCCTCTCCTGGGGGATAAATGATACCCCCAGCCCCCCATCCAAAGTGGGTCATCCAAAGGTGGGTCATGTCCTCATCCAATGTGGGTCATCCCCAACCCCTCCACCAAGCCCACCCTCTATATCGTCCCCCCTCCTGGGGGTCAAACCTGCTCCTCAAAGTCCCCTCTCCTTTCACCCCCATACCCAAACAAAATTTAAGGTCATTATGTATATAGAATAACTAGCTGTGTATATGTAGCTGTATATATATAACAAATTCTCTGGTCTTCAATGAAACCTGCTTGAAAGAAAAAATTCTGCCAATCTATAATAATTTCTTATGAGGATAACTAGCTCTGTAACTATACACTGTTAGAAAAAACGGTGAAAAAACGGTCCCACTGTCGTTCTAGTCGCCGGTCGCCCCGTGAAAATAAACGGTTTCGCCGTTTTTATTAGATGTTTTACGGATTTCTAGTGTTAAATTAGAATAAAAACGGCGACACGGTGTTTCTTTTCACGTGCCGACCGGCCACTGAAACGCCGGTAATACCGTTAACGGGAATTTTTCTAACAGTGTACCTATATATAGAATAACTATCTGTATATATGTTTTGTAGATATAGAATAACTAGTTCTGAAATACTAGTTATCCTCTAACTAGATGGAACTATAAGTAGAACATTTAAGTAGAAGTGTTCGGACGTAGCAGCCCCAGGCCACGCTCGAGCGCCACCCCGGTCCAGTTGCTCACCACGGCCTGGCCATCTCAGCGTGTAATTTGTCCTCTGCCTCAACATAATAATATCTATTTATTATTATTACCTTGAAGTATCACGCAACGAGTAACAGTTAATCTTTTATTCCTACGGGTGTTTTTAATATTAGTTAATTATTGTTACTAGTAAATAATATTAATATCATTTACTGATCGCTTGTTCAACTCTATAGAAGACAAGGGGTACACTCAGAGAACTCAAATAACTTTGTCTAAATAGCGATGCACTTTTGTTCTTATATCTGGATAATCTTGATTCAGTTTGGCCCGGAATAATTGCTTATCTGTGCTACACACGGAGGTGTGGCACTATTTTGACAATCTGACCTATACATTCTTGTGAGTGATGAGAAACGAACGATGTGAAGTCAACAAAATGTTGAAGGAAACATCGGTGAAATCAATGATGAAATAATAAATAAATGTGCTGTTAAATTAAGAATAATTAGTGTACAGCATTAATGGTATAATAAATCTGTTATTAAATTCAACATAATTAGTATACAGCAACGATGGTATAATAAATCTGTTATTAAATTAACAGATTACCATGTAAAATTTAAATAAAAAATACGAATACGTTTATTTAAAATTTTAAAGTATAATTATTTAAATTTTCGTAGTTTTAGTGTTTATAGTCTCTGCTCCCACTCTTACTGCTGGTCGACTACCTCAGAAACCCGCGAAGATCCCCGAATTGACATTATTTATAATATTGCTTCGATATATCATTGATTTTCTAATTATTTCTTCTTAGATTTTCTAATTATCTTCTAATATTTTTGGAGAACCCGCGATAAAGCGCAATATGAACATTACTGTAATGCAGGATTAGATATGTTCAGTGATAACGTTTTCTTGTCTGTATTCCGTCGATTTCTTGTCTGTAATTGGTAGATTTCTGTCTCTTATACACATCTAGATGTGTATAAGAGACAGGTACCGTTTACTGCACCGTACCGTTCACTGCACCGTACCGTTCACTGNATGTATCATGTACGTATTATGTTGCATAGTTTATGTTATATTTTTCTAATCTGTTATCATTGGTCCCTGTAGCTGTGCAGTGATGACGTCACTCAGGTCCAGAGGTTCTGATATCTTGTGACGCAAGTTCTAGTTGAACAAGTTGAAGTTTCCAAGTTGAATAAGTTGAAGTGTGAAATAAATTCTACACAATGCCGTTAGATTCGCTAGGGGTTCTGGCGCACCCATCAGAACCTGGGCTGCTGCAGCTGCAGCCTGCAGTTCTGGACAAGCTGTTATGTGAAGAACCTATCTCTGACCACCTCACCGTAGAACCTCAGCCCTTCGCCAGGTAAGTTCTAAAACTTATATACTTCGCTAAGTTCTAGAACTGTAACTTTAAGTTCACCTCACCGTAAAACCTCAGCCCTTCGCCAGGTAAGTTCTAAAACTTATATATACTTTGCTAAGTTCTAGAACTTTGACTTTAAGTTCTGAACTCGAGATGTTCTTGTATTTGGTGACCATCGTCAGGTTATATACTTCGCTAAGTTCTAGAACTTTTACTTAGAGTTCTGAACTTTGGATCTTCTTGTATTGTCACCAGAACTTATCCTTAAGAACTTAGGACTTGAAGATCTTTGTTATTAGGTAATAAGTGTAAGTAAATCTGTTTATAGAACTTGTATCATGCAGCAGCATTGGCTTTCAGAATTCGCCAGGTAAGTTCTTCAACTTATATACTTCGCTAGGTTCTAGAACTTTGAATTTAAGTTCTGAACTTTGAATATTCTTGTATTTGGTGACCCGAACTTATCTTTAAGAACTTAGGACTTGTTGGTCTTTACTATTAGTTCTTAAGTGTAACTTTAATCTGTTTCTAGAACTTATTTCAAGCAGCAGCATGGGCACGTGGAGCTACGTGAGGTGCTGGGCACGTGGAGCTACGTGAGGTTCTGGGCACGTGGAGCTACGTGAGGTGCTGGCACGTGGAGCTAAGAAGACAAGAACGTGTGGGCGGAAGCGAAGTCTATATAAATGGGCTGGGAACCTTAGTAATTACGGCCCCCCTAACGAGCGCGCCGCGGTGTAACGCGCGTTAGAGTAACTCCGACCACACGGACGACGTTCTAGCCTTATTAATATTATATTATTATTGTATTATAACTCTTGTATAACCACCCTGTATACTATTCTGTATAACTCATATATAACCACCCTGTATATCAAGATGAGTTCTCAAGACAGAAGGTCTCTTACTCAATGCTCACTGAATTTTTTGTTCATGTAAATATGTTAGTAAATTTGTTACATTATTCCTGACGCACTTAGTTAACGAATCCCTGTCCTCAGATTCAAGTAGAACATATAAATTATTATATAAAAGTTATAAATTGTTATATAAAATTGTTATATATAAGTTATAAATTCTTATATATAAGTTATAAATTGTTATATAAAATTGTTATATATAAGTTATAAATTCTTATACCTATATAAGTTATAAATTGTTGTATAAAATTAAATATACCGAGGTTCTCATTTACCCAAAGAAATAAGTGAGAATTTGTCCAAATGTCGTTACTTGCCAATGAGTGGGTCATCCTGACACAGTTTGACCCGGCCTAAGGGCGTATCAGTGCTACGTCCGCTCTCACTGCTCTTAATGTGTGTAAGAAAACGTGTCAATATTTGGACGAAATGACGCAATCATTTCTTTTATTTTATAAGTTATAATATAATAGGTATATAATAGGTATAATATATAATAGCACCATTATATATAATAGTATATAATATAATAGGTATAATAATAGGCATATTATTTACCTGATTGTGACCCACTTTTGCTGACCCGGCAGCCCCGGAGGTGCTGCAGTACGAGCCCATCAGCCTGGCTACGGACATGTGGTGAGTCATGAGACACTTATTTCTGTGAGTGTAGACTGCCAGTCGTAATTGCCAGTGAATAATCAACTGATTACTCATTAGTATATTTGAATATTGGTTAATTAACCTGAATAATGGTTAATTAATGTTACTAATGGTTAATTAATATGAATATTGGTTAATTAAGGAGAATAATGGTTTATTATTCTGAATATTGTTTATTTCTGAATAATGATCAATTAATGTGCTTAGTGGTTAATTAACGATTAATTAACCTGACTAATGGTAAATTAATCATTAATTCACCTGAATAATGGTCAATTCATCTGACTAATTGCAAAGTGATCTGACTAATGGTTAATTAATGGTTAAATAATCTGACTACTGGTTAATTATTTCTTAATTATTCCGATCAATGGCTAATTACTGATTAACCCCACCAGGTCGATGGGGATTATAATTATAATGCATTATATATAATTATATAATTATAATGCATTATATATAATTATATAATTATGATGCATTATATATAATTAAAATGCATTATATATAATTATATAATTATAATGCATTATATATAATCATATAAATATAATGGACTATCCCCCAGGTCGGTGGGTGTGCTGGCGTACGTGCTGCTCTCCGGCCACTCCCCCTTCACGGGGGACACCAAGCAGGAGACCTTCCTCAACATCACCCAGGGGGACCTGGACTTCCCTGAGGACTTGTTTGGGGACGTCAGTCCTGCCGCCATGGACTTCATCTCAGCCCTCGTACAACTCAACCCCAGGTCAGGGGTTCAGCCCTCTCAGGGGGTTCAACCCACTCAGGGGTTCAACCCCAGGTTCGGGGTTCACTTCACTCGGGAGTTCAGTCCCGAACTGGGGCTCAGTCCACTTTTGGGGTTCATTTGCAGTTGGGGTTGGGTTTGCACCCGTGGGGATGCATTTTAGACATTTTTAGGGTGTTTTATATTTATAAAATTATTTCGTATCATTCCTCTATAACCCCTCGCAATGATATTGTTATTATTCCCGTACAACCGCCTCCATATGACATTTGGGCTTCTTCAGACCTATTAGATTTAATTAAAGAAAGACAAGAAATCACTAATTCTAATCCTAAGACTTGCTTTTTGATAAGCCGACAAATTACTAATACTAACCTTAGCAAAGAAGTTGCTGTAGCATTAAAAGGCTAATCCCCGGGGTTTATTTATCAACCCGCCGCTGAACCCCTCATTGTTTTCCAGCTGCCGACTGTCAGTGGAGCAGGCGCTGCATCACCCCTGGTTCAGCGGGTTCGCCTCCCTTCCCCCCACTGTGGGGGACACACAGCCTCCCGTGGGGGTCGGACAGACCCCCGTGGGGGTCGAACAGCCCCCCGTGGGGGTTGTTTACTCCGCGGCTACTTCGTCAGACGACGAACATTTCCGGCTGAGCCCTAGCAATGGTCACGCCGCGGCCAGAAACGGTGCTTTGGCTCTAGGAAATTCCAGTGATGAGGTTGAAAACAGCAGTAAAAGGGTTGAAAATGGAGGTAAAAGGGTTGAAAATGGCAATGAAAGGGTTGAAAATGGTGGTAAATTGGTTGGAAACGACAGTAAAGGGGTTGAAAATGGTGGTGAAGTGGCAGAAAATAATGTAAATGATGAGGAACCAACACGCGTGGGAGCTTCAATTGGGACAACAAAAGGCCTCATCCCTTCCGATGTGGGACGTAAGTCCACTGCCATCACTGGGAACATTTCAGATGCTTGCACAGAAAAGAAGGTAACATCGAAGTCCACTGAAGTCCACAACTTCCAGGAATCTGGAACTGAAATTGTCTTCACGTCTACCTACGATAACCTCAATGTTGCCGGTTCTGGCGCATCTGCTGCAGGTGCTGAGATGTCTGCACCTGCAGCTGTAGATGGTTATGCTGTACCCATTGCAGCTGAGTGTGCCGCTGCACCTGTTGCACCTGCTACACCTGTTATCCTCGAGTCAGTTACAACAAATGCCACGGTAGCTGCAGCTGATGACCTGCCGCAGTTGTCAGAAGACGTACAGAACATGTGCACCTCCAGAGCCACCATTAACTTTGCCCCCTCTAACGTATCTAAAAACATGGTCCCTTCTCCCTCCAGTTCTGCTAAACCCAAACTGCCCCCCAAACCTTCTAAAATCTCCACTCCCGCCGCGCCTGCAGATTCTGGTACTAAAAAGAACCCAATAAGCAAACCGCCTGTGGCCCGGAAACCGGTTCTGCCTGCCTATTGCAAACTAAGGTTCCCAGAGTCATCACCGAAGCCTGTCAGTACTAAGAACTCGAGACCGCCGTCCACTGAGAACCGTGTTGGTTCTTCCAGGTCGCCTGAAGGTTCTTCAGTTTTGTCGAGACGGAACAGCAACTCCCCAAGTTCTCGTTCCCCTAGAACTAGTCCCCAGCTCCCTAGAAGGTTCTCACAAACAACTGATGGTTCTTCCCGAGGTTCTTCCCCTTGCAATGCCAGGAACAACGATAGTTCTGATTGTGCTGGGAAGAACCTATCTGATGGGGATTTGGCTCCAAAGGACATCTCTAGCCCCAAACAGCCTCCTGGGGGATCACCGACCCCCGGGAGGAGATATACGTCCCCCAAACAATCCCCTTCCCCGTCCCGGAAACACTCAGGTTCCTCTCGAAGGTCCTTTGAGTCTCCCCCTGTCTGTAGGAGGTCGTGGCCTGCAGCCGACAGACGGTCTCCCCCTGCATCCTCATCCCAAAATGGGGAAGCCACAATATTTTCTAGAAGCCACAACTCCCCACCTGCAACGTCATCCCGTCGCAGTCTAGAAGGATGTGAATCAGGAGATCGCCCCAACTCCAGAAGCCAGCACTCAACCTCTTCCTCACCATCTGAGGATGAAAGTCTCAAAGACTCCACCACTGGAAGCCCTCATCGGCTGTCCAGAAGCTGCACCCACACCCCATCCTCCTCCCCAAGTGTGGCCAGAAGTGTCCACGTATCACGTCGCACCCAAGCCTCCCCCACGAGGCATTTGTCCCGCAGGTTCGAGGAGTCCCCCACCAGGAACTGTTGCCGCCCACGTCTGCTGGAGGGCAGTGCAGGGGAACCCAGTCTGAGGGCAGCCTCTCCGTCTCCAACCCGCACCATCACCTCCGTCATCACCAAAACCCCCGCCACCACCACCACCATCAGCGCCCGATCCCCCAGAAGTATTTTCTCCAGGAACGTCGAGGCCCTTCATAACGGGTCTCCCACGTACCAGCCTCTTAAGGGTAATTCAATATCCAAGTGCTCGTCTTCATCAGGGGTGAACCACAGCGATACTGCTGGTGCCCGGTCTCTCGATGCAGTTTCTGCCACAAAAGTGGGTCCAGGAGGTGCGGCAACCCCCAACGGGCTGTCCCCTGCCAGCCGTAAGACCCCGTCTCACTCGCCCCCCATGTTCCAGCCTGCGCCTAAGAAGTCCAACACAGTGTCTGATTTTTTCTCCAGCACTAACGGCCTGCATGGCCGGGAATATGAGAAACGTGATGGAGAACAGTTGCCTTTCGTCGGTAACAACCCCAGCGGTATTCCCCGAGGGGATCAGGACGCTAAACCGCATCATGTACTGAGGACTAACAGGGGTTCACTTGATGGGGATCAAAGAGTACTACGATCCCCATTGGGACAACGACAATCCCCCACTCCCACACACAACAAAATTGGGAAGCCCACTCCATCCAGTCACGAGAGCAGGCCGTTACACTCGAGTCATGTAGCCCAGCCTCCCGTCCTTAGCCTCTCCAAGCCCAGGCTAGTCCCTAGACCCTCTCCGACCACCACTAAACCCCTCCCCAAACCCCGTCCTGCCCATTTAAGCATCAAGACTCCTACCCCCGAAACAGTGCATTGTCCTCCAGTGACGTCATGCTTTGCAGTGTTCTCAACCACATCATTATCCTCCCCAGAGAATTCCATCCACAACTCGTTCTCTTCATCCTCACATTCCAGTGGGTCCATTCCGTCCCGTCCTTGCATGTCCCCGTCCAGTACGTCATCTTCCTGCTCTGATTTTAGCTACGCCAAGCCCTGGAAAGATAACGTGGTCTCTCCTGCCTCGTTTTCTTTGAAGCTGGACAAAGAAAACGACCGCAACGCGCTCAACAGCCCCACCGAGAGCCACAAGAACATCAGTTGGCGCGCTGACGCCGTCACGAGCGGAGGTCGTGTGTCGCTCGTCTCCGCTGGCGGCGATGCAGATGACGAATCTGTAATGGATGTTGATCAATATTCATCGATGGAAACTGACGAAGCTCCATACCGGGGCGGTATATCGTAGTGCTAGAACCGTCCCATAGAACTCCAGGCAATAACGTTTTTTCTATATAAACCATATATGTTTTCTGGAATTAAAAAATGTTGAGACACGCAAAAATGGACGAAAAAAAAATCGCTGGAAACCGTGACGATGTATAAAATGTCTTTATTGTGTATTTATTCTATTACAGTCGTTAAGAATGTACCATTTATACAACCACACAAATATTCTTCTATTTCTGTATCTTTTCCGCTGTATTTCTTGCATATTATTCACCAGCCTTGATATGTGGATCGTTTAGTCTGTTTATTTTTAAATAATATCTTAGTGCACGTAATGAATCGTAAGGCAAACTTAATTAAACCTGCACTCCATTGCCTCTCATTTACCTTTGAGTTTACGTTACGTTAAGTCACGGCGCCCGTGGCGGAGACAATAAAACGGTTTTAGTAATTCATTATTAATAATTTATTATTTATTGGCCGGTATTTATGTATTATCTCGTTTATCTCCACTTCCCTTTCGCTGATCCCCATCCCATCGTTTTCAGTGTTGCAAGTATTTTTGCATTTTTATGTTATCCTTGAAAGTAATTATTACCCCTTCCATTTCCTGTTTTCCAACTCCACTTACTTAGTCCTGCGTTCCACCATCCGCCCTTCTTTCTCCCTCCATTTCTACCCATTCCTCCATCGCTCAGCGAAAGCCGCGCGTCGTGTGAACCGGTCAATGTGCCGGTGACGCAACACACGGTTATGATGAGAACCGGTTACGTCATAGGTGAACCGCGCGGTCATTCGTTTTGTTTCTAGTTCGATTATGAGGAACATTTGATGCCGATGGTGACCGCGAGGTGCCATTGAAGAAATAGTAAGGCAGGGCTTGTAAACTTAATAAAATGCGTCAGGGTACTGCGCCCTAGTACAGGGTGCAGTAATAATATACGTTTAGAAATTACTTCTTAAAGACAACACTTCTAAAGAATCCAGTGTCTCCGATATTACAATGTACAATGAATTTCTAATTTTATTGTCATATTACAAAAATTAATTTTAAATTTTATTTTCAAAATTAAAAAAAATCCAAATTATTTATTCTGTCAGCTGATTCATGCATTGTCTTTGACTTTATGCAAGTGTGGAAAATTTCTGATGAGCTGAGTATGAGGCAAGATGTAATGGACGAGCCGAGGTTAGGAGGGACGATGGGTAGAAGCGACGCCCCACATGGGGGCGCCGCCCAGCCGAAAAAATATAACTCAGTACTCACTGCAGTGAGTGACAGAGAGCGCATTTTCTCTTCGACGAAAACGTGAAGTCACAGACTGACGGACGGGCGGACATGGCGAGCACAATAGTGCATTTTTTCCATAAATGAGAAAATGCGCTAAAAACGGCTCGCAGCTCGTCCGGGAGTTGTGTCCGTGTTTGGCCCAACGGGAGCGACGCATGGTTGAACTATATAAGGTTGACCCACGATGAGTTCCATCTTTCAGTTCAGCTTTTATGTTACGTCACTGAGATCGAGAAACGTAAACAAACCCGTCATTCCCATGACGGATTGGTTGACTGGCTTGATCGCATTTCGGTGATTGGTTAATGCCTGTGACGTCACTGAGATCAGTGACGTTACAGGCGAACAACGAACTACGTCCGCAAAATGGGCTTCTGATGGGCCAACCTTATACTAGTTCAACCATGGGAGCGACGGGTCGTCCCGGGGGGGTACATCCACCACGAAGAGGCCCGGACGTCGGATGGGAATTTCTGATCGATTGAACAGGTAGAGTGTGTTTGTTATCGATTATGAGATTAGTAGCAGACAGACAAACAAGAAGTAAAGTTAAAGAGAAGTGTTGAAAAAAGGGTAGAAAAAAAATCATTTCAATACTAACCATAATCAATCAATGATCGTGTTGCAACTTAACGCGTGTTTGTAAATTTGTTTCCTACGTACTCTAATAAATCAAATAAAAACGTCATATTAGTTTCCAATTGGTTTATTTTTTGAGGACCTAAATATTTGTTTTCTTATCGTTTTCTGTCACTAGCTTCATGTTGTCGTGACCGCAAGCAAGCACGGCACGTTGTCGTACGCCGCCACGCTGCCGATCAACTTGGCAACATATTAGTAACGAATGAGATAAAATAAAATGCATTGCAAAAGAATGCATGTTGCAAAGTCCCTTGTGATTTTAGATAATTTATCAATTTTTCAATATATTTGAGTTATTTGAAATACAGTTTGATCAATTCAATTTTATTCGTTTCGTTAAGACGCCCAAGAAACTGGTTGAGGTCGCTCTGTATCTAGTTTTCCCCATGGAGAAAAAAATGAATAAAGGCAAAGATTTTAATGAATTTCAGATGAATTCAATCAGTTGAGATAAATTTCATTTTAATTTCATGGAATTCTGATGTAGGCCTATAGATTATGAGATAAAAATGCGTCTGGCATGGTTTGGTTTGTTGACATTACTTAGTGTACCTCGAGACGTGGTGAAGTGAGGTCATGTAGCAGTATTTCCTGAGACTCGATCAATGGTGTCTCCATTTAACCTCTAGAAAACGTGCAGTTTTATGAATGTATAAGTGTCTGGTATTTAATAAAAGGTTTTGAGGTGTAATACCATTTTCTAATTGAGTGTTTTAAAGCCAAAGATTTTAAGAAATTGTGCTTTAAAGAAGCAGGAGACACCAGACGAAGATCGATAGGCTCTACAAACAAGTTAGGACCAGCGCACAACTTACGATTATCGAAAAACTTGAAATTTGTTAACAACATAACCGTTTGATATCCTCATCTTATGACCCTTAGTAGGTGAGTAAAACCTTCTTAGTATAAATTTCCATTTGCCGGCTTTTCGTTTTGAAGACTCGTAGTCGAAGTCTGTGCTAGCTAGCCTAGTAAAGTGACTAATATCAAGTCATTCATTCATACGCCATATGTATTGTTATGCACCATCTTTATCTACAATTTTAAATTGTATTATTCAACTATTTGCCTATCGTGAGGCAATATTGAACTAGTGTTGCGTTTATAGATGTAATTATCATGAAAATCACTTAATTAATTCAAATTACGAAGAAGCGAAGAAAATTTTAGCTCCATTATCAGTTCGAAACTTTCATAATTCAAAAAAATAATAAACAGAAAGAATATAATTTAGACGGAAACTAAAGTTTAAAAAGCATATAAACAAACGCAGGAGCGAAAAGTTCTATTAACAATTTCAAACGAATTAGATACAAACACATGGTTTTGAACTGTTGAACCCATTGTTTAAAAATATATTTCTACTGATTTATTATATTATATTCTGCTTATGCTTATATTATATTATATCCTGCTTATGTTGGTAGTGGAGCCGGTCTTCTTCTCTTCGAAACGTTCCCAATGAAAATATGTTGGATTTACGTGGCGATTTACTTGCTTTTAAGTTTATGGTTTATTTATGAGCTTAAATGTTACTGTAGGATGCTGTAGGATACTGTAGGATGCTGTAGGATACTGTGGGATAGTGTAGGATACTACTGTAGGATGCTGTAGGATGCTGTGGGTTTATGTGCAATGCTTATAAGTTTCTGCTGACATAATAAACTTATTACCTAGTTCACGCTTCATAATTATTCTGTAATGATTATGCTGGAGATTTAATATTATTACAAAATGGAGATTTATTATTTATTTATGCTGGAGATTTATTATTTATTACAAAAAAAAAACACTTATTTTTGTTTTTTTGACGTTGTTCCAATGATCTATGAATAATATATAATCGTATTTTTTAGGATATATAATCGTTTTCTATGTCGAATATATAATAGTATTCTATGTACGGTAGTATGTATAATCGTATATACTATGTAGAATATATAATCATATTCCATGTAGAAAATATAATCATATACTATGTATATATATAATCGTATTCCATGTAGCATATATAGTTAGTTCCCATCAGTCACTGCATCACCATCACCCATCAGTCACTGCATCACCCATCACTCACATCCCCACCACCACCACTCACCACACCACCACCACCACACCACCACCACAGGACGCTGCAGTGTAGGACATGCCCAGTATCCTGCCAGTTATCAGGAGCTAAGGAAAGCCCGCACAGTTGCGTTCAGCAGCGCAATAAGCAGCTATGTTTATTACCTCTGTATTTATTACTCACTTAGTTATTAGTGTCAAAAGCTGTTTATCATTTTTAATGAAAATATAATATATTAATAAATAATAAGCATTGCCTGCTTCTTTTTATACACAAATGGTAATTGGAAACACGCCTTAACCTAATTTAACTGATAAAATATGGTAATTAATTCAAGANGATGCTGTAGGATACTGTGGGATACTGTAGGATGCCGTAGGATACTGTAGGATGCAGTAGGATGCTGTAGGATACTGTAGGATGCAGTAGGATGCTGTAGGATACTGTAGGATGCTCTCCTGCATCCTGAGACCGCGCATACTGTAGGATGCACTCAGCTGAGAAAAATATACGGGTCATATTGTCCAAATATAGACACACTTTCTTACCCACAGGGCGAACACTATTGTAAACCAATAAGTCAAGATCTATATATTATATTAAAATAATATATAAAGATGTTGACATGATGGCTATAATTGCGGTCGATAGCGTGGCAGATAAAGCATCTTCATGTGCAACGTTTATAAGTTTCTGCTGACGTAATAAACTTATTAGTTCACGCTTCATAATTATTCTGTAGTGATTGTGCTGGAAAATGGTGTTTTTGAAGTGGTTACAATAATTCATTTAGAATATGGCATCGTATGCTATGTATAATATATAATCGTATTCTATGAAGAATATATAATCGTATTCTATATAGAATACCTATATAATCATATTCTATCTCGTATATATAATCGTATTCTATGTAGAATATACAATCGTATCCTAAGATCCTTCATTATACAGTAAGTCACTGTATGATGGTCTGGTTATCTGTACTGTTGGCAACAATACACACTAGGAGAAATGAGCTGGACTTTGTCCAAATTGCAATGTACCCTTTGTTACTATATAACCCATTAACTTTTTAAGTACCTATACCGCTTCTGTCACCATTACCCATTAGTCACCACATCACCATCACCCACCACTCACCACATCACCATCACCCACCACTCACCACATCACCATCACCCACCACTCACCACATCACCATCACCCACCACTCACCACATCACCGTCACCCACCACTCACCGCATCACCATCACCCCTGTCTCTTATACACATCTAGATGTGTATAAGAGACAGGTGTAGGACATGCCCACCACTCACCACATCACCATCACCATCACCCACCACAACACCACCACCACCACCACATCACCACCACTCACCACATCACCACCACATCACCACCACCACTCACACCACCACCACATCACCACCACATCACCACCACCACCACCACATCACCACCACCACCACATCACCACCACAGGACGCTGCAGTGTAGGACAGCCCTGTACACCACCACATCACCACCACTCACCACATCACCACCACCACCACATCACCACCACAGGACGCTGCAGTGTAGGACATGCCCACCACTCACCACACCACCACCACTCACCACACCACCACCACACCACCACCACCACATCACCACCACAGGACGCTGCAGTGTAGGACAGCCCTGTACACCACCACATCACCACCACTCACCACATCACCACCACCACCACATCACCACCACAGGACGCTGCAGTGTAGGACATGCCCACCACTCACCACACCACCACCACTCACCACACCACCACCACACCACCACCACCACATCACCACCACAGGACGCTGCAGTGTAGGACAGCCCTGTACACCACCACATCACCACCACTCACCACATCACCACCACCACCACATCACCACCACAGGACGCTGCAGTGTAGGACATGCCCACCACTCACCACACCACCACCACTCACCACACCACCACCACACCACCACCACCACATCACCACCACAGGACGCTGCAGTGTAGGACAGCCCTGTACACCACCACATCACCACCACTCACCACATCACCACCACCACCACATCACCACCACAGGACGCTGCAGTGTAGGACATGCCCACCACTCACCACACCACCACCACTCACCACACCACCACCACACCACCACCACCACATCACCACCACAGGACGCTGCAGTGTAGGACAGCCCTGTACACCACCACATCACCACCACTCACCACATCACCACCACCACCACATCACCACCACAGGACGCTGCAGTGTAGGACATGCCCACCACTCACCACACCACCACCACTCACCACACCACCACCACACCACCACCACCACATCACCACCACAGGACGCTGCAGTGTAGGACAGCCCTGTACACCACCACATCACCACCACTCACCACATCACCACCACCACCACATCACCACCACAGGACGCTGCAGTGTAGGACATGCCCACCACTCACCACACCACCACCACTCACCACACCACCACCACACCACCACCACCACATCACCACCACAGGACGCTGCAGTGTAGGACAGCCCTGTACACCACCACATCACCACCACTCACCACATCACCACCACCACCACATCACCACCACAGGACGCTGCAGTGTAGGACATGCCCACCACCACCACCACCACCACCACCACCACACCACCACCACAGGACGCTGCAGTGTAGGACATGCCCAGTATCCTGCCAGTTATCAGGAGCTAAGGAAAGCCCGCACAGTTGCGTTCAGCAGCGCAATAAGCAGCTATGTTTATTACCTCAGTATTTATTACTCACTTAGTTATTAGTGTCAAAAGCTGTTTATCATTTTTAATGAAAATATAATATATTAATAAATAATAAGCATTGCCTGCTTCTTTTTATACACAAATGGTAATTGGAAACACGCCTTAACCTAATTTAACTGATAAAATATGGTAATTAATTCAAGAAATCACAATAAACTCACTACTCACAGACATTCATGGGACTTTTGTCCAAATAGCGATGTGTTTTTATCGTTGTATGGGTCATTTTAACCTAGTTTGCCCGGGAAAAGAACATATATCGATGCTTCATGCGTCAATTACGTCACTATTTCGACAACGTAACTCACTAATTGTTCAGAGTGTATATGAAGTATACAAATTAATTAAAATAATATACATATTATTATTGTTATACATACATATTTATTATTATTATACATATTACATATTATTAACATACATATATATTATTGTTATTATTTTATATTCAATCATGACACAAATTGATTCTTTCAATTGTTTAGAAGAAATTATTTACTAAATATCTAAATCCTAAGTCATTTATTGTATGTTCGTTTAGTTCAGTTGGCCTTAAAATTTAGAGTTTTCTATGAAGGACAATTCGTTTTCAGGGGAAACAATCATTATTTATTATTATCGTTATTATAACTATATTAAGATTTAATAATTTATTTATTTATTCTTCTTAGCAAAAGTTCATCCATGAGAGTTTTATTTCTAGAAGAATTGTCAAGAACCAACATAATAACGTCATGACCTCCTCCTGGTATTGTCCTCCTGGTATTGTCCTCCTGGTACTGTCCTCCTGGTATTGTCCTCTTGAAAGTGTCAAAGCTTAAAACAAATTTAATTTATAAAAATTTTAATTTTCTTCTCTTTTTAATTTTTAAAACAAATATATTAACAATGAAGCTTCTTAAAACAAATTTAATCAAATCTTTACAACAAAATCAGCTTTTAATTAAAACAACTTGAATTTAAAACAAATTTAATTTTTTTAATTTTCAAACAAATTAATTACAAATTTAACTCCTTAAAACAAATTAAAACAAAGCTTTAGATCATAATCAGCTTTTAATATAAGAAGCAAAAGTGTGTCGGGATGTGATGAAAGTTCAGGCTTCTTCACTTCCGCGTCGCCGCCGCCACAGAAAGTGGAAGTGGCCCCGGGCGGCGATGCACTTCTGTCCTTGTGTGGGTCATCCTGACTCACTTTGACCCGGCAAAAACACGTACCTATCAGAGCTGCGATCTCTGCTTTCGCTGTGGGTATGCATTTGGTCCATTTTCTGGACAGTTTATCCCATTCAATTTTCTCTGAATGGGTCTTACGTGACTCAGGTAGCAGTAATGCATTTAAATAAATAAATGGGACATATTGTCCAAATAATATTAATGACACAGTTTCTTCCATACAGCACTAGTAGAGAGCGGACGTAGCACTGATACGCCCTTTTCCAGAGCCGGACTGGGTCATGATAGTCCAACCAGAGGCAAAAAGTCCATCCTACTTTGGACAAACTCTCACTCATTTTACTGATTATATGTGGGAATATCTAGTCCCTATACGGGACCTTGTCCCAGAATCCCAAGCCCTTCCTCATTCCCCTGGGGGAGGAGTGGCAAGCCTTTGTACACACAACCAATATACGCATTTCTAAACGCACCAAATACGCCAGCAGTGCGCAGGTATGTCAGTTAAGGAAGAAGCTACGGAGGAAAAAAAGCCGCGCATGCAAAACATTTATGCGGTTGCCAGCCTCGGGCATAAATGAGTTTCCCCGCGCCAGCCAATAGCGTGCGTGGTCAGGCACCTGCTCGACCAATCAGCGACGCGGGTTTCGCTTCAGCCCCCAGCTGTGAAATTGTGGGTCATCAGTAGCGGCCGCGGCCTTGGCGAGTGAGGGTGTGTTGCTCTGGTGCGCTGATCGATCACTCGTCCCGTTATGTGACAGTTAATTGCTGTAAATGCAGTTAATGTTTGATTTTAATTAAAGAACTATCATTCAATTAACTAAAATCATTATCATATTCTGAAGATCTGTCCCATATATGACCTAGAACTAAGTTAAACAGATCGTGAAGTTTATTACCTTATAATAAGTCGCTTTATCAGCCATTAAATGCCGGACCGACACGCGCGTCTTAACAACAATGCTATTCCTACGGTCACGTTGACACGTTCGTCTTTATAATGCTATTCCTACGGGCACGTTGACACCAGCGCATCATGGATACTCTAAGGAGGATTCACACCGACTTAAATGAGGTCTGTAACTGTACTAACCTAACCGTGCTGCGTACAGCCGTGCTGTGTACAGCCGTGCTGTGTACAGCCATGCTATGTACTGCTATTTCCTAGTTATTTTCGATAGTTTATAGTTATTTATTATAATTTACGTTATTATTATTATTGAAAAGTTATTTTCGATAGTTCGGCTCATCTTAATTATACACAGAAAAATAGACGAGACTTACTCCAAATCTCGATGTGCTTTTTGCCCTCGTGCTGGCCATTTTGACCCACTTAGGGACCAGCGAGAGGGCGTATCGGTTTCCGAAATTTTTTTGGACGTCTACGCTGCAATTGGTGCTTCTATTTTTAAAGTGAAATGGTTTCTTGGATGAAAAATGTTGAACTGACCATGGCGAACTGGACAACAGCAACAGCAGCAGTAATAACAGCAGCAGCAACAACAACAACAGCAGCAACAGCAGCAGCAACAGCAACAGCAGCAGCAACAGTAACAGCAGCAGCAACAGCAACAGCAAAAACAGCAACAGCAACAACAGCACCAGCAACAACATCAACAGCACCAGCAACAACATCAGCAACAACAGCATCAAAAACAGCAACAGCAGCAGCTGCAATAGCAGCAACAACAGCAACAGCAACAACAGCACCAGCAACAACAGCAGCAACAACAGCAACAGCAGCAGCAGCAACAACAGCACCAGCAACAACGTCAGCAAAAACAGCATCAAAAACAGCAACAGCAGCAGCTGCAATAGCAGCAACAGCAGCAGCGGTAAAACAACAGCAACAGCAGTAACAGCAGCAACAACAGCACCAGCAACAACAGCACCAGCAACAACAGCAGCAACAACAGCAGCAGCAATAGCAGCAGCAACAACAATAGTAACAGCAGCAACAACAGCAGTAACAGCAGCACCAAAAGCAACAGCACCAGCATAAGCAACAGCAGTAATAACAGCAGCAACAGCAGTAACAGCAACAGCAGCAGCAGCAACAACAACAACAGCAGCAGCAGCACCAAAAACAACAGCACCAGCATAAGCAACAGCAGCAACAGCAGTAACAGCAACAGCAGCAGCAACAGCAGCAGCAGCAACAGCAGTAACAGCAACCGCAGCAGCAGCAACAACAACAGCAGCAGCAGCACCAAAAACAACAGCACCAGCATAGGCAACAGCAGCAACAGCAGTAACAGCAACAGCAGCAACAGCAGCAGCAACAACAACAACAACAGCAGCAGCAGCACCAAAAACAACAGCACCAGCATAAGCAACAGCAGTAACAACAACAGCAACAACAGCAACAGCAGAAGCAGCAACAGCAGCAACAACAACAGCAACAACAGCAACAGCAACAGCAGCAAC
>NW_025933198.1:20480-27937 GCF_000764305.2 Hyalella azteca
TGTGCCGGGCACGTGGTCCCTCTGTGCCGGGCACGTGGTCCCTCTGTGCCGGGCACGTGGTCCCTCTGTGCCGGGCACGTGGTCCCTCTGTGCCGGGCACGTGGTCCCTCTGTGCCGGGCACGTGGCCCCTCTGTTACACTTGGTAGCCGTTGAGGTTGATACATCAGCGTACTCGTTTATATACGAACTCCGGGCTTATATACGAATACATGTTACCTGCGCGCTATTTTAAGAAGTTGATATCAGCAATGACTGTTATTAAAATAATTATTATAATAATTATTTATTAGAATCAAATTACGGTTATTCCTAACATTATTTTATGTATTATTGTCTTCCCCAGAGCCTGGGTGACTTGGTGAGGAATATCAACTACCACCGAACTTTCGTTGGGTCTCCCCTGGTCTCTACTCCCCCAGCTGCCTGCTCATCAGTCAGGTATGATAACAGTAACACCGAACTACTGACAACCTTCCTACCAATAAAAGGGGTTTTTGGTAACAACCTATCAATAATAGATTATTATATTATTAATAATAATAATAATTACCAATAGTATACTGTATACTACATAGTAACTACTAAGTATTGTACCAAATGCATACCAATTATACATGGCACTAGTCAATGGAATTTGAGCATTATATGAATAAATGCCGATATACTTGTAATAAGTGAATATAAAAAGTATTATTATAATAATATACGAGACTTATACGATCCTTAATACTTATAATAAATACGGTATCTTTAATATATTTGGACTGAAGAAAAGATGCTAAAAATTAGCTGCGTGGTACCCACGTTGCAGATGTACTCCTCGCAGCACCCCGGTACCACCCGCTGTACCACCTGTACCAGCTGATACCACCTCCCGTGGTGGTGTGACCAACCCCGCCTTCTGCCTGGACGAGCTCAAGGTATGACCAGTTATGGGGGGCAGGGGCAATGATAAGTTTTAGGTTGCACTTGGAGGAATCAATGCGTCAAATTGTTCAAATATTGACCCTTTCGGTGCGTAACGCTGATATTACTTTTGCATGGCCAAACTGGGTTAGGATAACCTACACAAGGACATAAGATGCATGCCTACTTGGACAAAGATTGACTGAGTTATCTGAGTGTCAGAACTAATCATATTACAAAGTCTAATGGAGGATGATGTACGAAAGTGTATATAGTGCCTGAAAATTCTGAAACATGACGTTAGAAATGGTAAAACATAAAAATAAGTTGTAAAACATACAAGTTCTGATGATGTAAGCTAGTAATATGTTAAAGAAATATTCTATGAGTTTATTCTCTATGAAAATAACAGGAAGCTTATCACAATACCTGGACCGAGACATCTTACCTGCACAATCACCACCACCATAACCTCGCGCTGCCGTCCTCTCTCAGGTATTCAGAAAATAATTGTGTAAAAAACTTCCGCTTTTTTCTCTTAATACTGCCAACGCAACTCTGCGAACGCTGGGTTGGTTGCAATAACAAATGTTGCGCACACATTGGAAGTAAAATTCCATTAATCAGTTAAATTTAGTTTAGTTTTGTTCAATTTCTTGGTATTTTAGAACAAACGCCAAATAATCATTTGTGTTGGGATCGCCGCTGTAGACCAAGCCTGTTCTTCTCTCAAAACCTAAGAAAATTTCGCAAATCTCTCAACAGAACTGGACTGAAAACCGCCAAGAAGAGTCTTAAGAGTTCTGTGTCATCACTGAATCTTCCACAGCTTCCAAGTTTCAGCCAACAACTTGGCTTTACCAAGACAAAGTCGAAGGAAGAAACTTTGCGTCGTCCTCGCCCTGAGATCGAGCATCCACACGCAGGGTTACGAGCTGACGAGTTCTATATCTCCGCAGAGGCACCTGGAAGTCAGTATAATTCAAATGAATTTGTTCATCGAGCCGAGAATACTCTGCTGAATCCAAACCCTAACGAAAACGGATTAAAAAATCTTGCTGGTGAGTGCAAGAACCGACCGCCTACCAAACCGTTACCACCCCCTGTTCGACCTAGTCGAGTGAGACGCTGTGGATCACCTATCAGTTTGTGCGGCTCTGAAATAAGCACATGTGCTACAGAAACTACACAAGATTGTGCTGACGACAGTGGCTGTAAATCAGGGAATCAGGAAAGTGAAAACACATTTGACTTACTCCAGCAGTTACCTTTCCACCTGCCGGGAGACTTGAAGATCTACCAAATCGAGGAAAGTCGACATGCAGCCATCGAAACAACCATCAGTTCCAACGGAAAAGAACATGACGGTTCTCAAAAACCAGAGTTCACAAATGAATCACAACGTGAAATTGGCGATTTAGTAAAGAATAGCCAAGAACCTTACATCACGAAAACCGAATTGTTGTTTACTGCATCGGATGCCAACAGCCGTTCCAACGCTTTCCAAGTCCAAGATAACTCCTGGGTGTCAAGTTCACTTCCTGGTGCCAAGTTCACTTCGAACGGTACTGCATCGAAATTATCTTTCAGGAAGCGCATCCGTTTCACGAAATTCATCAAAAACCTCAAAATCAACAGATCAAACACCCGTCAGTTCCCTGGAAAAGGTCGGGCAAGAAACCCTTTCTGTATAACAGCGTTCCGAAATTCTCCGCCGAAAAATAAGAATACGAAAAGTCCTTTCAAGATGGCGACGCCCATGGCCAAGCTGAGGAGGAAGGAGTGGTACTCGTCCTGCTTCTGCTTCGTGAGTATCCTTTAGGAGCAGGAAAGGTTCCTACTTTTAATGGAGTTGATACATTTGAAAGGTTCCTACTTTTAATGGAGTTTATACATATTTAAAAGGTTCCTACCTTTAATGGAATTATAAATTTGAAAGGTTCGTTCTTTTTAGGGCCCAGCTTCTACTTCTTGAGTATCCTTTTGGGGGGAAGGAAGGTTCCTACTTTTAATGGAATAAAATTTGAGAGATTCCTTCACGATACATTAACCGTCATCAATGCTATTCGTACCTAAAATCTAACAATACGTACGATCAGCTGAAAGACCGACTCGCCGAACTGCTCGCGAGTCTAATTAGTTATTCGAGCCTTTATTTACCGATACATTAACCGTCATCAATGCTATTCGTACCTAAAATCTAACAATTAATACGTGCGGTCAGTAAACATTAGTTATATGTGTTGAAAATAGATGAAATTATGTCTCGAAATTAACAATCATTCAGTTATAATGATTATTATATAATATATTTCAATTAAATGGTCTCTAAATTAATAAGATGATCAATGAATTATTTAAATAATGCTAAATTCATTAAATGATTGCTGTTAAAATGAAAAAAATGTAAAGAATAAGTAGCATGAATGCATGACAATGAATGTTGAATGTTGGTCCCATTCAGGATGAATTGGATGAATGAATGAATGAATAATTTATGAATGAATTGATTAAATTGATTAATTGAATTGATGAATGAATGACCTATCAGTGAATTGAATGAATTGATTACTCGATGATGAATGAATGAATGAATAATTAAGATGAATGCATGACAATGAATGTTGAATGTTGGCCTCATTCAGGATGAATTGGATGAATGAATGAATGAATTGACGATGAATGAATTGATTGAATTAATTGAATTGATTAATTAAATTGATGAATGAATGTATAATTAGGATAAATGCATGACGATGAATGTTGAATGTTGGCCTCATTCAGGATGAATTGGACCTCTCGGCGACGCAGAAGAGCGGCATCCTGAGCTTCCCGCACGAGAAGCAAGTGCAGCTGCTGCACGACTTTAATACCATGCGCACCACCAAGGTAACTTAGTGCTTACTTAGGGCTTAGGCCTTAATGCTTAGTCCTTAGTTCTTAACGCTTAGTCATTAGTGCTTAATGCTTAGTCCCTAGTGCTTATTGTTTAGACTTTAGCCCTTAATGCTTAATGTAATGCTTAGGCTACGGCCAGACTAAATGCGTTGACGCTGACGCTTCAAGCGTCGCCGCGCTGCGCGTGTAGTGGCCACACCAGACCCTGGACCGCGCAGCTTACGGCGTCAGTGTGTTGAAATGAGTGTCAACAAGAGACTATAAACAGCATCCTTGATGGAAGTTTTATGGGGAAATGAAAGATAAATTTAAAAACCCTAAATATACTTTGTTTTATCTTTTTTGGAATCCATTTGGATAAGATTAGATGGATATTTTAAAAGGTTACATATGATGCATACGGCGCGAGTCTAACCTCAATACAGATAGACCTCATGCGCATGTGCAATTTTCTAATATAAAAAGTAATCCAAATAAACTTGTTATTAATTTTCGTTCTTTATATAATATAGGTATATCCTGTCGCTGTGTTGTGGATGAGAACACATAGCAGTAAATTGAATTGACGAGGAAAATACTTCGACTACCGTCCCTCACGGCTGCTACAAGGGCACTGAACGCGCGGCACAGCGCGACAATATATACATATATATCAGGGCCTAAACTTTCAAAAAAATTTAAGAGGTCGTAAGTTCATCAGCCAATAATTGACGGCCTATCGAGCAAAATCCACCAATCATAGACAAGAAAAGAGGTCGTAAGTACTTACGTTCACTTAGCGAGTTTTGAAAGTATGGCCCCTGGAGTAATGTGGATATTTCATCGCGCGGTGCAGCTTGTGTCTGTACGCGTCTAATGTGGCCACTCTGGTAGAAAAACATACATATAATATTGCAGCTTCAGCGAGCGTCAGCCCGCGTCGGCGTCAATGCTTTTGGTCTGGCCGTAGCCTAATACTATGCGCACCAAAAGGGTAACTTAATTACTGCTTAGTCCCTAATCCTTAATGCTTAGTCCTTAATGTTTAGTCTTTAATGCTTAGTAATTAATCCATAGTCCTTAATGCCTAGTCTTTAATCATTAGTCATGCCACGCTAGTGATATCTGGCAAAATTCTCATTTTATAATCTCGCTAATCAATTGTTTGTGCTGTGCAGACGACAGTCGAGCGCCCCGAGGCATACATCAGCAAGCTGTGGGAGTACAGTCGCCTGCCTGGACCAGCAGACGACTATCAGCTGCAGTGCTGGCAGAAATATACAGAAAACATAAAATCTGCGCTGGCCACACAGTCAAACAGCTTTGTGTGTGAATTTATTGAAGCCGATGGACTAGCTGCACTATTGGCTTTTTTGTCACGTCTTAATGGAGCTAATTTAGTCCGCCTCCCTAAACGAAGAAAGAAAAACGCGCGCAATTCACAGAAAACGGGGCTGGATTCACAGAAAACTTCAGACGAGGCAAAGAAAACGGCGGATGGTGACCTGAAAACTGATAATGAAGAAGAAGAAAATCACAAATTAAACAAAATCAGAAGTGAAGACTCAGGGATAAGAACATCCGATCAAGAAGAAGGAAGTGAGGGAAGTAAAGATGAAGTTTCCAGTGAAGAAGAATCGGAAGAAGAGGAGAAAGATGATGAGAAGTCGGCCATGTTGAACATGCCGCCAGGCTGGAGCTGGAACGGGGGTGACTCATCTATTCACACGCATCTCATTGGCTGCTTCAAAGCCCTCATGAATAACACGGTGAGTAATACATTAATGTCGCCAGTGATTTATTCACATTATCAACACTTGTCATTTTATTATTATTTTTTTTTAATTCTTTGAATTTAATTTCATTTATGTCCGAGTTGTGACCGAGTGGTTAAGATTAGATTAGCGAGTTGGTAGCAGCGAGTTGGGGGTTCGAAACCCGCAATAAGCTGTAAAAATTCTGTTCAAAATAGGCACGGTGGTCGTTTGATAGGGGTATTGAGTTGCGGGTTCGAAACCCCAACAAGCTGTGAAAATTCTGCGATGTCTAGAATCCGTAACATGCTAGATTTGACCCATTGGACACCATACTATCATCAGTATCACTATTAACCGCAAGCACACCCTGGCCCACCCCTCGTGCCTGAAGGTGCTGAGCTTGTCCCTCGCGAGCCGCAACCTCAGGACGCGGACCCTCGTCCTGGAGATACTGGGGGGCGTCTGCCTCCTGCCGGGGGGGCACAAGAAGGTCCTGGAGGCCGTGCTGTACTTCCAGCGGGCCACGGGGGAGCGCACCCGCTTCCAGGTGGGTCATGGGGCCAAAGATGGGTCATGGAGGAGCACAAGATGGGTGCCCTGCACGAGAGGTCAGAGGTGGGTCATGGGGGAGCGCACCCGCTTCCAGGTGGCCAAATGTGGGTCATGGAGGGGACAAAGATTGGTCACTCTTCAATAGCTTCACTCACTCAAAATTTAGGCGTAACTCCACTTCCGCGACCTCTGAATTGTCGCAAAGTTACGTCCAACTCATTGCACGTAACTTTACGCAAAATGTTTTGAATGTGCCATCATTTGGAGTTACGCGCACTTAGCGCACTTACGCTGCACTTAGCTACCTTTTTAAGCATTACTAAGTGTTCGCTACGAGCACTTAGTAATGATTTGAAACTACGGCTCCTGGATGCTGTACTTCTAACGGGTGACGGGAGAGTGCACTCTCTTCCAAGTGGATCATGAGGTGGCCAAAGGTGGGTCATGGGGGTTCATTGATGGGTCAAGGGGAGTGCATCTGCTTCTAGGCGGGCCATGGGTGGTCTTCTTTAATTGAGGTCGTGCTGGGGTCTTATTTTACAGATCAGGGGCCTTACTTTCAAAACTCGCTAAGTGAACGTAAGTACTTACCCTCTATCTTCTTGTCTATGATTGGTGGATTTTGCTTGAAAGGCCGTCAATGATTGGCTGATGAACTTACGATCTCTTAACTTTTTTTGAAAGTATGGGCCCGGAACCTAAGATTTGGTGTAAATGTTCTCACGTTTTCTGCTCGTACCACAGATTCGCCCTTTTGACTGGCAAAACTGTGTCAGGGTGACCCACACAACAGCAAAAACTGCACCGCTTTTCAGAGCCCAAAACTCCTTCATTTCTCTGACTGTCTGTCCTCCTACAGACCCTGGTGGTAGACCTTGACCGCGAGACGGACCTGCCGCTGCGGGTGGTCATAATGTCCTTCATTTCTCTGAGTGTCTGTCCTCCTACAGACCCTGGTGGTAGACCTTGACCGCGAGACGGACCTGCCGCTGCGGGTGGCCATAGTGGGTCATGGAGGCAAAGGTGGGTCATGGGTGGCCGGAGGTGGGTCATGGGGTGGCCAAAAGTGGGTCATGGGGTGGCCAGAGGTGGGTCATGAAGGCAAAGTTGGGTCATAGGGGGCCAAAGATGGGTCATGGAGGGCCAAAGATGGGTCATGGGAGGCACAAGATGGGTCATGGGGGAGCGCACCCGCTTCCAGGTGGGTCATAGGGCGGCCATGGAGAGGTCATGGAGACAAAGGTGGGTCATGGGTTGGCCAAAGGTGGGTCATGGGGTGGCCAAAGGTGGGTCATGGGGCAAAGGTGGGTCACGGAGGCAAAGGTGGGTCATGGGTTGGCCAAATGTGGGTCATGGGGCAAAGG
>NW_025933198.1:28975-30009 GCF_000764305.2 Hyalella azteca
CCCCCCCTCTCCCCACCCCTTATATCCTATTTACCATCCTTATCCCCCTAACCCCCCGTCCCCCAGGCACCTGGACACCCCCATTACCCCCTTAACCCCTCTTAACATCACTAACCCCCACTCACCCCTATTCAGCTGGACATTCACTTTAACATCTATGCCCATTTAACCCCACACGTTCTTTCAACCCCATTAATCAATTAACCCATACGTCTCTTTTAACCTCCAGTAACCCCTACGTCCCCCATTACCCCTTCACTCTTTAACCCCGTTCACCCAGTTAACCCCTTGACACATGGAGGCATATATTCTCTTTAACCCCTATTAACCCCCACACTCCCTCAACCCCACTAACACTTACACCCCTTTAACCCCAATAACCCCATATATTTCCTTATTACCTTAAACCCCGCTTAACCCCAAACCCCCCATTACCCCATTAACCTCCAACCGCCCTTTAACCTCATAAACCCCACATTCTCAACACCCTAAACCCCCCCCATAATCCCCAACGCCTCCATTAACATCCATAACCCCATTAACCCCCACTCACCTCATAACTCCCTTAATCCCCCATCAACCCTTCACGTCCCCTTAACCCCTATAATCCCCGCAGGCACTAGGGGGTTATAAAACTCTCCTTAACCTAAACCCCCTTAACCCCTAACGCCCCTTAACACCCTTAACCCCCAACACCCTCTTACCACTTTAACTCCCACTCCTCCATAACCCCCATTAACGCCCTTAACCCCCTCTCCCCGCAAGCACTTGGGGGTTAATAGTCTCCTTAACCTAAACCCCCTTAACCCATAACGCCCCCTTAACCCCCAACGTCCTTTTACCTCTTTAACTCCCACGTCCCCCATTAACCCTGTCTCTTATACACATCTAGATGTGTATAAGAGACAGTGGTAGACCTTGACGCCGCCTTCGACGTTTTCTATGCTGAAATAGCAAGGATCGGAACTCGGTTGTGGGAAAACCAAGATAACAAAAAACTGTTCGTGAACCGCCAAGAGTTCGACGCCATCATA
>NW_025933198.1:30134-33335 GCF_000764305.2 Hyalella azteca
GGCAACTGCTGTGGTAACAAATTTATTTAACAATTGCACTTTAATCTGAATTTTTCATTTTGGGTGAATAATTTACCTGTTGTTTCTACCGCAGCCAGCAGCACAGGTGCCCCCAGCGCCCCCCACTGGGTGCTGGTGGACAGGCTGGTGCAGCAGGTGGTCACCCAGCACCCCACCACGGGGGAGGACCACGAGCCTCCCGTCCTCCCCTCCCTCCACGTCCCCTCCATCGTCAAGGAGTGAGTCATGGTGGTGATGGTGGTGATGATGATGATGTCAATGGTAGTGATGGTGTCAATGATGATGGTAGTGATGGTGTTGAATGATGATGGTGATGGTGGTGGTGATGATGGTGGTGGTGGTGGTGGTGGTAGTGATGGTGTCCACGATGATAGTGATGTTAGTGATGGTGTCAAGGACTGAGTCTTGGTAGTGATGTAGTGATGGTGTCAATGATGGTGGTGATGGCGTCAACGATGGTAGTCGTTCGCTATTACCACTCATTTTAATACCAGCATTCGTTTATTTAGATCTGGATGGCTGTGAGTCAGGGAGCCAGGATAACATCTTGATAAGATAAAGTCTTGATAACATCTTAATAACAAATTTGTAATATCCCAATATTTTCACAGCTTGTTGCGGGTTTCAAACCCCTCTACTTGCTATTCCAGTCCTAGCCCACTGAGTATATTTGTATACCGATGACTAACGTTAAACCTGTTACACCCTAGATAAACTATTCTTGATAATATAAGGGTTGAATATAGTATAATATTATACATTATATTATAACCTAATTCAGTATAATATGATATAATACATTATAACGCAATACAATATAGTACATTATATTATAATATAATATAGAACCCCCTATAGGCTCATCAGCCTATAGGCTGACGAGCGAGCGCACGCTGTCGGAGCTGCGCCGCATAATATTTTATAACATGATATAACAAAATACATTATAAAATAACATAATACAATATAACATAATATAATATAACATAATATAATATAATATATATTTAAGAGAACACCCCCCCTAGGCTGGCCAGCGAGCGCACGCTGACGGAGCTGCGCCGGCGTCTGCGCGGCGCAGAGGAGGACCTGGCGGACCTCACGACGCAGCTCTGTGAGAAGGAGGCCGCCCTCGACGCCCTCACCAAGGAGNTCGTAACTTAAACGCAAAATTCCACCCTGGAAACATCGTAACTTAAACGCAAAATTCCACCCTGGAAACATCGTAACTTAAACGCAAAATTCCACCCTGGAAACATCGTAACTTAAACGCAAAATTCCACCCTGGAAACATCGTAACTTAAACGCAAAATTCCACCCTGGAAACATCGTAACTTAAACGCAAAATTCCACCCTGGAAACATCGTAACTTAAACGCAAAATTCCACCCTGGAAACATCGTAACTTAAACGCAAAATTCCACCCTGGAAACATCGTAACTTAAACGCAAAATTCCACCCTGGAAACATCGTAACTTAAACGCAAAATTCCACCCTGGAAACATCGTAACTTAAACGCAAAATTCCACCCTGGAAACATCGTAACTTAAACGCAAAATTCCACCCTGGAAACATCGTAACTTAAACGCAAAATTCCACCCTGGAAACATCGTAACTTAAACGCAAAATTCCACCCTGGAAACATCGTAACTTAAACGCAAAATTCCACCCTGGAAACATCGTAACTTAAACGCAAAATTCCACCCTGGAAACATCGTAACTTAAACGCAAAATTCCACCCTGGAAACATCGCAACTTAACATAAAATTCCACCCTGGAAACATAGCCACAAACTGGACTGCATTGAGCAATATACGTTATACCTGCGTAACATAAAACACTTGTGTTATTATACATTCTATAAGCAGCGAAAAGGTCAATCATGTAGAGTAAATCCTGATCAACTGACACTCCTGATCTCATCTCAACAGCACCACAGCCACTCATTTAATTTTCTCAACTAAAATTCAGTCATATAAACACTCAATCATACCAGCGTAAAAATCCGCACACCCCCGGGACAATCTACCAGGATTGTATAGTGAATAATTGTTACTTGTAATACTTACTTATTACTTTAGTGAATACTTATTACTTGAACTTTTTCTAGCTGCCTAGTACGACCTGAGCTTCTAATTTTATATTTTACGCTGGTAAAATATTTTTATTCATCGGGAATGACCGATTTAAAGGTTTTACCCGGAGGTCAGCACACATGTAATTGCTTTCTAATAATTTGGAGTTAGTAAATAAATTGGAAGGGCTAACCTGGACAAAGTTTGCTTTGCCCATGAACATGAAATATCAATAGAAAAATGGTGATCACTAAATCAGCTGTAATGAGTAATTATAGCACCATCAGTCTGAATTATTCACTCATACAGACTTCATTTCTATACTTGAATCGTTCCAGACACGCGAGTGTTTTGGGTCCGCACTCAATGCACATTCACAATATTAAAAAAGAAGATTAGAATAAATGCCCATAAAAGCTAAATTCTGCCTGAATCAACGAAAATTTAACACAATATTCTAACTATACACTATTCAGCACACATTTAATAAAAAATGATTAGATCCTCCCAAGCGGAATGCTAAAACTAGAGGGGACATCATGCCTTGCACTTGGCGGGGTTGGTTTTTAACTTTGAGGTGGGAATCACTCTGCTTTTAGCGTCTTTAACTTCGCTATCAGAAACTTTCTAGCGTTTAAACGCGACATTCAGGGCACTAGTCCCAGGGGGGTTGTTAGGGTAGGAGGGGGGCCTACTTACTATTGCGAGGGGCCTTACTTAGGTTTGTTAGACCTTATATAGCCTTCGCTTCCGCCCACTATAAAGGCCTTAATCGCGTGATCTATCACGTGTCTATCAGATGTTGACTCGTCGTCAAGCTCTATCAGGTCAAGTGAATATTATACGTCTCAATTACATAATAACGTAATATAATGCATAATTACATAATGAGGTAATAATGATATAATGATTATAATGAGACGCCAGATTGACACCGGACAGTAGGGTGGGGTTAGTAAGTAATATTTAATAATTATTAATTATTATTTATATTATTAATTATTATTTATAATAATTAATATTATTTATAATTATTATTTATAATAATTAATATTTATTTATTAATTAATATTTATATCGTTTATTGGGGGGTGATAGGGTAGGAG
>NW_025933198.1:33443-34260 GCF_000764305.2 Hyalella azteca
TAAATATTATTATTAATATTTATTATATATTTATACATTTTATTAATTAATAAAAATAAAAATTAAATTTATTTACGGCTCCTAATTTGGTCCTATATTTCCTATTAATTAATGTACCTACTAATTTATTATTTTATTTATTTATAAATTTATAAACAAAGGGTTTACGTATTACAAATGATTACGTATATTACAAATTTATAATATTTATAAGTATTTATTTCTTTATTTATTATGAGTATTTATTATACAAGTATTATTTACTCTATTTATAGAGTAAATTAACAAAAATTATTTACGAAAATGAGAAAGTAGTGAGCAAACTTTGTTATCTGTTATCGTTATCTGTTATCTTTGTCTGTTGTTATCTGTTATCGTTATCTGTTATCTTTGTTGTGATCTGTTATCGTTATCTCTTATCGTTATCTATCATCGTTATCTGATATCTGTTGTTATCTGTTATCGTTATCTGTTGTTATCTGTTGTTATCGTTATCTGTTATCCTTGTCTATCATCGTTATATCTTGTTTTCTATTATCTTTATCTATCGTCGTTATCTGTTATCGTTATCCGTTGTTATCGTTATCTATCATGGTTATCTGTGACCGCTGTACCACCTGTGCAGGTACCAGCTCCAGGGCGCCAGCTGCGCTCGTTCAACTGGTGCAAGCTGCCAGAGGCGCGTATCTCTGGTACCATCTTCAGCCAGCTGGACGAGAGCCACCTGTACCACCTGCTGGACCTCGAGGACATCGACAGGACCTTCGACTCCTCTCTGGGCAAGGTACCACCTGGTACCACCTGCTGGGGTACCACC
>NW_025933198.1:36224-36969 GCF_000764305.2 Hyalella azteca
CCACTATTCCACCTGTCGCCCACTATTCCACCTGTCGCCCACTAACCCCCTATCGCCCACCTGTCGCCCACTAACCCCCTGTCGCCCACCTGTCGCCCACTAACCCCGTGTCGCCCACCAGCTGCAGCAGCTGGCACAGCAGCAGGTGCAGCAGCTGACGGAAGGCTCGCTGTCTGACGACGATAAGGCCAATATGGCGGGCAAGGTAATGTGTTTTGTATTTATAAATAAATATAAAACTTTTATAATATAAATATAAAACTTTACATATTACTTTATATGTTAATTTATTATTATATCCGTGGTTTATAATTTTGTAATATTATTCATTTATTTTTCTCAATATTAATGTTTTTTTTATCGCTTGATCAGGTCAGCTACACGTCAGGCCGTTGACCTGGGGTCACTTACTGAATTATATTAATTAATAATTGAATTATATAATAATTTGATGAAATAATAATTTATTAATATAATAATTTGATAATAATGTAATTTAATATAATAATAATTTGATGAAATATGAATTTAATAAAATAATAATTTAATAATAATTAATAAGAATTAATAATGAAATAGTAGTTTAAGGCAATAATAATTTAATATAATAGTAATTTTATAATATAATAATTTAATAAAAAACAATTAAGTAATATAATAAAATAATATTTAAATATAATGACGATATATCGCAGCCATCACCACAGCACCAGCTGGCAGATGGCGCCCCCCCAGCGCCCCCTCC
>NW_025933198.1:37561-44428 GCF_000764305.2 Hyalella azteca
CTGCTGGGGTACCATCTGCTGGGGTACCACCTGCTGGGGTACCACCTGCTGGGGTACCACCTGCTGGGGTACCATCTGCTGGGGTACCATCTGCTGGGGTACCATCTGCTGGGGTACCATCTGCTGGGGTACCACCTGCTGGGGTACCACCTGCTGGGGTACCACCTGCTGGGGTACCACCTGCTGGGGTACCACCTGTCGGGGTACCACCTGATGGGGTACCACCTGCTGGGGTACCACCTGCTGGGGTACCACCTGCTGGGGTACCACCTGCTGGGGTACCACCTGTCGGGGTACCACCTGCCGGGGTACCACCTGAGTGGTACCACATGGTGGCATACCACCGGCTATGGTACCACATAAATGGTACCACTTGTCGGGGTACCAGCTGAGTGGTACCTTCTAAGTGGTACTACCTGCCAATAATTTGTATGCGTATAGCTATAGTCGAGCAGAAGTTTCTAAGTATTAAGATTTCCAATGAAAACAACATATCAATTTTATCATAATTTCACTCACTTCAATGAATTATGCATTAAGAATGATTTGAACATTCAAATATAATAATATAATATATTTATTACAACACTTCTCAAGATTTCAACAATTTTTTATAAATATTAAGAAAGTTAAAAAGTATTTTTTAATATTTGAAAATAACAGTAGAAATTCATTCTACATATGTAGTAGCAGATACACTGGATTCTTTGCAAGTGTTGTCTTTAAAAAGTAATTTCTAAACTCATATTATAATATTTGATTTGAACATTGGAATATACCGTAATAAGCTTTCCAATGGACATTTTATTTCGACCGTTGGCGCTACGAATAAACTTCCTAAGATAATATGGCCCTCCCTCACTGGCCTCCCCTCTACACTCAGCCCCTCCCCCCTCCCTCTAACTCACCCCCTCCCCCTAGGGCGAGCGCCCCCTGGAGCGCAGCGTCTCCTGCAGCAGGGGACAGGCGAACCTGAGCTTCCTGGAGAGCAGGCGACAGCAGAACTGCGCCATCCTGCTGTCTAAACTTCGCCTGTCTGACCACCAGTACCTCAGGTGGGTCACCGTCACCCACTTTATCACCCATGACCCACTTTATCACCAATGACCCACTTCCTTATATTTTTATTATATAATAATATATAATATTACGAATAATTAATATCTGACCTGAAACGCTTCCTCACCCATGACCCACTTCCTCGCCCATGACCCACTTACTCACCCATGACTCACTTCCTCACCTATGACCCACTTCCTCACCCATGACCCACTTTGTTGCTAGGCGACAGCATAACTGCGCCATCCTACTGTCTAAGGCTACGGCCAGACTAGAAGCGTTGACGCGTACGGTCGCTGAGGCTGTGATATTGTATGTATTTAATACCGGAAGTTTTCAGCTTACTGATCAATTTAGCATTTGGGCCGTTTTGGCCTTTTGTGAGCTGATATGACCGTTTTCCCTTACCCCCAAATGGTCTCACCGTTTGGGGCTAGAGGGGAAGGAGGTACGGGCATGTCTGACTGCACGTCTTTCTTGATCTGCAGCCGCGCCACCAGCCTTGCCGACACCAGCGAGACGTGCTGGGCTGAGTGCAGCAGAGCTGCCACCGTGGTGCCATGCACCTGGAAATAGTGCGTCAGCGCGTAACTCTAAACAACGAATTATACATAAACGATAAAGATGGGGGAAGTTTTTTCTAAATAAACGGTATTTTTTATGACGTGATGCAGAAATTTGATTTGTCCAAATGAAGTATTGCTATTGGGAGTTAAGTATTGCTAGTGGGATTATGTAGCTAGTGCTAAATTAGAGTGCTCGGCAATAGATTTAGTCACACACTGTCACTCATTTCTTACGATGCACCTAGCAGGATTCCGACAAGTATTGTGTAATCCAGGACAAGGAGGAGAGTACCTGTCTTTTCATTTTCCTTCTGTTTGCTTGTCTTCATTTCTCTGTAGGTGCTTCTCATACCCTCTCACCTCCCGCCATTTTCTTTTATAATTGAGGTAGTGTCAATTGCCCACTAGTTTTTTTATCATAGAGCGCCCATTCCTTTAATAAGCACGCTACTTCGACTGTTGATCTAACACATCGAAAACTGTGAACTCGGTGTCAGAAAACTGTGAAATGTCGTCACAGCGCCTGTGCTAATCCCACGTGCTGCTAGCTGGCATATGCGAATTTTTTTTCGCTGGCATCAGTCCTCTTTTTTGTAAGTAAATTTATAATGTTTGGACCGATGCGTTTAACAATTAGAGCACCAATAGATATATGAAGAAGTCAAACAGGTTATTTCATAGATATCAGGAACCTTAATTATTATATTAAATTTTCACCACGCAAAGGCAAAAGGTGCTTGTACACGGGGACAGTACTGGCGGCTAGTAGATCTGACAAATGCCAAATGTCTGCCGCTTGGTGTCTCTCCCGCAAGTAAGCTTAGACACGAGGCAAGTTTAAGGTGTCCGGCACCTTAAGATTGGTTAGTACCAGCTAGTTATTAGTTAGTACCAGCCAGATACCGGCACGGTGACACCTTAAACTTGCCTCTTGTCTAAGCTTACTTGCGAAACAGACACCAAGCATCAGACATTTGGCATTCTTCTGATCTACTTGCCGCCAGTACTGTCCCCGTGTACAAGCACCTTGGGCGCGTACAGGTCGTAGCTGCGTCAAGCGTTCAGTGTCCTCGAAGCAGCCGTGAGGGGAGGTTGTCGAAGCATGGCTCTCGTCAATTTAATTTATTGCTATGTGTTCTCACCCACAGCACTGCGACAGGATATACATATACTCTATAAATGAAGGCAATATAAAGAATGAAAAAAAAACAAGTTAATTTGGATTACTTATTATACTAAAAAATTGCACATGCGCATGAAGTCTATCTGTATTAAGGTTGGACTCGTGACGTATACATCAAATATATCATATCAAACTATCCATCTAATCTCATCCAAATGGACTCCAAAAAAGATGAATCAAAGCATATTTGGGTTTCTAAATTTATCTATTATTTCCCCATAAAACTTCCATCAAGGAGGCTGTTAGTCTCTCGCTGACACTCATTTCTACACGCTGACGCGCCGTAAGCTGCGCCGTCCTGCGTCTGGTGTGGCCACTACACGCGCAGCGCGGCGACGCTTATAGTCTGGCCGTAGCCTAAGACTGCGCCTGTATGACCACCAGCAGCTCCTGATGACCCACTTCCTCACCCATGACTCACTTCCTTATATATTTAATGTTTAATAATATATAATATTAATAATAATTAATATCTGACCTGAAACACTTCCTCACCCATGATCCACTTTGTCACCCACGCCCCAGGGTGCTGGAGAGCATGGACGCTGAAGGGGTCCTACAGCCCGACATGCTGGAGCAGCTGCTGAAGTTCGTGCCCACGGCGGAGGAGGTCCTCGTGCTGGAGGAGCACGCCGGGGACCTCGCGTCCTACGCCAGGGCCGACGCCTTCATGCTCAGGGTGTCCAGGTGAAGGGGGTGAAGGGGGACGCCTTCATGCTCAGGGTGTCCAGGTGAAGGGGGGGACGCCTTCATGCTCAGGGTGTCCAGGTGAAGGGGGGACGCCTTCATGCTTAGGGTGTCCAGGTGAAGGGGGGTGGGAGGGGTGAAGGGAAGTGGGGAGTAAAGGGGTGGAGGTGAGAAGGGGCAAAGGGGGAAAATTCACTATTTCTTTCAAACTAAATTCACATTGAAGATCTTAAAACATAAATTGCAAATTAAAACAAATGAGAATGAAGCAAATATTAGCAGCCACACCTATCCATTTACAATTTTGAGGGGATATGAACTGTAGGCGGCATTTAAACTAGGTTTTTGTTCAGGAATATACAGGGGCTCTAAAATTCGTTGATCAGAAACACCGGTTGTGGAGGCTAAAACTCTTAAATCACTATAGGACACCGGCACGTTACACTGCTCGGCATGAACGCGTACTGCTGAATGAGGGGGATACGCATGTATGTTTCTTGTTCAAAAACTCCTTCCTTTATGCTCCGCCATCCTAGTATGCAAGTTGCGTGATGTCATACCGACATACGCAGATACGCACTGCGCACAACTACTTTGATAAATTAGGGGCGATCGCATAGGAATAGGGAGGTAAATTTAGGAATAGGGGTAAATTTGGGGTAAATTTATTCATAGGAATAGGGGGTAAATTTGATGGACTTGTGCTGGAGATTAAGATAATCAAAGAAGAGGTCTACATGTGAGGGATGCTTGAAAATTAAAAACTGTCATCGACATATCGGTTATAGAACAGTAGCTTAAAATCAAGATGACAATTGACCAGCCATGTAGCCTCGTGAAAACACATGAAAATGTTTGCAAAAGTTGGGCCGAGAGGAAAACCCATGCCCAAACCATCAATTTGACTATAAAACTTGCCAGCAAATCCAAAAATTCAATTTAATATAGATAATTCTAGAAAAATTGTTAAAAAAGTTGCAGTTCAAAACAATCAGTCGGTGATTGACACTTATAAACAAATAATTGATAATCATCACGCAATTTTAATATTAGTATGGCAGAGCATAAAGGAAGGAATTTTAGAACAGGAAACCTGCTTGCGCATCTCCCTCATTCAGCAGTGCGCGTTCATGCCGAGCAGTGCAACGTCATGGTGTCCGGTAGTGATTTAAGAGTCTTAGCCTCCACGACCGGTTTTTTTAACCTACGAATTTTAGAGTCCCTGTATATTTTTGAACAAAACTCTAGTCTAAATGCCGCCTTCAGTTCATATCCCTATGAAATTGTAATTAGATAGTTTACTCTGCTCATGTTTACCTCATTATTTGTCTTCATTTGACAATATTTTAGGTTTTCGTTTTGAACTGACGATGTTTTAGGTCTTTGACATGACTATGGATGGAGCTGGACACCGAAAGATTTCTCGCTTAAGAAATGGTACATTTTTTTGGCCGTCTTCTTTGCCGTTAAATTTTTGATAAACTTAAGAGTGACTATCCATTTACAATTTTGAGGGGATATGAACTGTAGGCGACATTTAAACTAGGTTTTTGTTCAGGAATATACAGGGACTCTAAAATTCGTTGATCAGAAACACCGGCTGTAGAGGCTAAAACTCTAAAATCACTATTGGACACCGGGACGTTGCACTGCTCGGCATGAACGCGCACGGCTGAATGAGGGGATACGCATGTATGTTTTTTGTCAAAAACTCCTTCCTTTATGCTCCGCCAGCCTAGTATACAAGTTGCGTGACGTCATACCAACATACGCAGATGCGCACTGCGCACAACTATATTGATAAATTAGGGACGATCGCGTAGGAACAGGGAGTGTGTCTTTATACTCGAGAGAAGAACTTATTCTAAAATTATTCACTAGCAGTACATGAAGATTTTCATTTGGGAGGTATTTAGAAAACAAAACTATCAACTCCTTAGCCATAGGTACATGTCTCGGAAGCGGGATCAAAGTAGGGAAATGAACAATAAACAGCATTTCTATCGTCACGTTCGGGAACAGCCTCAGAATATTGTTTTGACGCAATTTTTTAAATTTTAGTATATACCTACCAATTGAAACCCATTCAGTGAAAAGGTATTGCGTAATTATTATAATTCGTAGTGGATTTCATGGAAAGTAGAACAAATACGAAAGCCGCGGTTTATTAACATTTGAATCCCATTTAATATGAAACGAAAAGAACAAATGCGAAAAAAACCTGTTGCTTAAGCCTGTAAACGTCGATTTTCGGCAAACAGAGGTCTGAAAACGGCCATTTGATTTAGTGACATTGCAATAAAAAAAAAAAGAGAAAACATGTGAGGGATGCTTGAAAATTAAAGTGTCATCGACATATCGGTTATAGAACAGTAGCTTAAAATCAAGATGACAATTGACCAGCCATGTAGCCTCGTGAAAACACATGAAAATGTTTGCAAAAGTTGGGCCGAGAGGAAGACAAATGCCCAAACCATCAATTTGTCTAATAAAACTTGCCAGCAAACTCAAAACTTTAATTTAATACAGATAATTCGAGAAAAATTGTTAAAAAATTTCACTTCAAACCAATCAGTCGGTGATTGACATTTATAAACAAATAATTGATAATCATCACGCAATTTTTATATTAGGCTGGCGGAGCATAAAGGAAGGAATTTTAGAACAGGAAATCTGCTTGTGCATCCCCCTCATTCAGCAGTAAGCGTTCATGCAACCGGTGTCCGGTAGTTATTTAAGAGTTTTAGCCTTCACAACTGGTTTTTTCAACCTACGAATTTTAGAGTGTGTATATTTTTAAACAAAAGCCTAGTCTAAATGCCGCCTACAGTTCATATCCCCCTTGAAATTGTAAATAGATAGTTTAGTCTGCTCATGTGTACCTCGCTCTTTGTCTTCATTTGACAATATTTTAGGTTTTCGTTTTTGAACTGACGATGTTTTAGGTCTTTGAACTGACTATGGAGCTGGACACCGAAAAGATTTCTCGCTTAAGAAATGGTAAATTTTTTTGGCCGTCTTCTTTGCCGTTAAATTTTTGATAAACTTAAGAGTGGAACTAAGATCAAGTGATCTTAATTTTCATAAGATTCTAATATTCTATTACCTTAATATCCCGCAGGATCCCCCACTACGCCCCCCGCCTCACGTGCCTCCTCTACCAGAAGCGCTTCAAGGAGCGCGTCGCCGACGCCCGCCACAAGATCTCCGCCGTCGCTGCCGCCGTCGCCCAGCTCAGGGCCAACCCCGCCCTCCCCAAGCTGCTCGAGGTACCCACGGGGGGGTGGTACCCGCGGGGGGGTGGTACCCACGGGGAAGTGGTACCCACGGGGTGGTGGTGCCCACGGGGAAGTGGTACCCGCGGGGTGGTGG
>NW_025933198.1:44868-46749 GCF_000764305.2 Hyalella azteca
TAATTACATAAACTATAAATGTTCATATTTATTTACATGCATCAAAAACATTGCCCCGCAGGTCGTGCTTACTTATAATTACATTATTAATAAATGTTCATATTTATTAAACTACATAAAAATCATGGCCCCGCAGGTTGTGCTGGCGTTCGGGAACTACATTAACAATAAATATTAATTTATTCTTTTTCATAATTTATATCAATATAATGTGTAATATTATATTTTATTTTATTTATTTTATTTTATTTTCTTTATTTATAGTTATATTAATATAATATTATATTATATTTTTTCACATTTAAATATAATTTCTATATTAATACACAAAAAGGTTGTGCTGGCATTCGGCAACTACATGAACATTCATGTAGTTATTTCATTATATCGCGGGGACACTGAAGAAATATAATATAATAGGTATATAATATTATAATAAGATATATAATATTATATTCATATATTGATATTTATTTATAATTTATCTATAAATATATAAACAAAAAGGTTGTGCTGGCGTTCGGGAACTACATGAACCGCGGGCCCCGGGGCAGCGCCCTGGGCTTCAGGGTCTCGTCCCTGAACAAGCTGCAGGACACCAAGACGTCCTCAGACCGCACCCAGACCCTCCTGCACTACATCGTCGGGGTCTGCGAGACTACCTGGGCTGATGTGCTGGGTCTAGACCAGGACATGGGCGCTGTCAAGGAGGCTGCTAAGATCAGGTGCGGCGGTAGACCCTGGAAAATAAATGTGCTGGGTCTGATTAATGTGCTGGGTCTAATTAATGTGCTGGGTCTGAATAATGTGATGGGTCTGATTAATGTGCTGGGTCTGATTGATGTGCTGGGTCTGATTGATATGCAGGGCCTGATTATTGTGCTGGGTCTAATTAAAGTGCTGGGTCTGATTAATATGCTTGGGGACCGTCCCGACACCATCATGGAGCAGCGGGACCGTCCCGTAACCCCTTTCTCTACCTCCAGCCTCCTCTTAAATATTAATAAAGTTATTTCCTACTTTATTTTATTAGTTTACTTATGCGTCGGTATTTTGATCTATATTGCATCAGGTTGATTATATAGGCGCGCTGATATATTGGGCAACGTTCGCCCAGCGGTTAAGCACAGCAGAATAGGAGCAGCGAGTTGCGAGTTCGAGACCGCAACAAGCTGTGAATGTTCTGCGGTGTTGAAAATCGGTGACAGGCCTACAGCCTAATAAACGCTGAAACCGCTATTATTATTATATTGCAGTGCACGGCTAACTTTGGGAAGAATAAGGCTATTTATTGGAATCTGAAGCATAAACAAAAACAGCTACCGAATGATATGGCGTTAGGCGTAACATTAAATACGATAGAAGATATGGCGGGTTGGTTACACGAAACTGAACGGGCAGCTGGTCACTGGTCGGTGCACGCCCGACATTCTCCCTCTCCTCTGTCTCGCTGCCGACTGCCTCGTATGCGCGCCTGTGGCCTTATATATACCCCCAGCGGGAACCCCCCCTCCTCCCCCCTCCTGTGGTAGTTGCCAACGGTCGCTATTTAGCCGAATTTCTTACGCTTTATTCACCTCTCACTTTTCCTTGGGAACGCAGCCGTGCACCACCAATTTTGTGCACCAATAAGCCCTGAATCGAACGCCTTGGATCTCTCCGGACCTACACCAATCAGCCGTGCACCACTCGGCTTTGTCTTCCTCCGGCCTCGCATAGAACCTGCCGTGCACCACCAGGCCGCGGATCGAATATGACCTGTCTCTTATACACATCTAGATGTGTATAAGAGACAGGATCTGTCTTGAATAGTTGATCTGTCTTGAATAGTTGATCTGTCTTGAATAGTTGATCTGTCTTGAATAGTTGATCTGTCTTGAA
>NW_025933198.1:47088-64941 GCF_000764305.2 Hyalella azteca
CCCCCCCCTTCCCTCCTCCTCTGGTAGTTGCCAACGGTCGCTATTTAGGCGAATTTCTTACGCTTTATTCACCTCTCAATTTTCTTTCACTTTCCCCACTTTCCCCTCTCTCCCTTTCTACACTTTTCCTTCATTGTAGCCTCAGTTTCCCCTCACCTCCCCTCTCCCCCCTCAGTTCCCCGGAGCTGGAGAAGGACCTGCAGCAGCTGGAGGAGGGCCTGCGCTTCCTGACGGCGGAGGTGGCGTGGCACGAGAGCTCCTCCCCCTCCTCCCCCGCGGACCGCTACTCCCGGGCACTCAACGAGTTCCTGGCCTACGCGAGGGGCGTCGTGGCCGACCTCAGGGCGCAGTATGATGACCTCACGAGGGTGGTGAGTGGCATAAATACGATAGAAGATATGGCGGGTTGGTTACACGAAACTGAACGGGCAGCTGGTCACTGGTCGGTGCACGCCCGACATTCTCCCTCTCCTCTGTCTCGCTGCCGACTGCCTCGTATGCGCGCCTGTGGCCTTATATATACCCCCAGCGGGAACCCCCCCTCCTCCCCCCTCCTGTGGTAGTTGCCAACGGTCGCTATTTAGCCGAATTTCTTACGCTTTATTCACCTCTCACTTTTCCTTGGGAACGCAGCCGTGCACCACCAATTTTGTGCACCAATAAGCCCTGAATCGAACGCCTTGGATCTCTCCGGACCTACACCAATCAGCCGTGCAAGTAGTGAATATGGCTACCCTCTTCAGTTTATTGACTTAAAATATTTTCAGAAGCTACCTGGATGGGCAAGGGCGAACTGTCCCTAAGATTTAAAATTTTAAATGAACCTTACAGATATAATTGTGTTTCTGCCTTCATCAAGCGGCATAGAAATTTAAAAAAATATAACTCAGTACTCACTGCAGTGAGTGACAGAGAGCGCATTTTCTCGTCGACGAAAACTTGAAGTCACGGACGGACGGACAGACGGACGGACATGGCGAGCACAATAGCGCCTTTTTTCCATAAATCAGAAAATGCGCTAAAAAGACCAGCAAACCTACGCAAAAAACTGCTACTAGTGAGCCTACCACTACACCCACTAAATGTGACTAAGTCATAAGCGACAAATACGCACAAAAAATTCCTAAGCAGAGCGGATATAATAATATAATGGATATTTTTGTGACTTTCATAGAAGCAAAAGTTGAGAAGAAAACCGTTTTTAATTTTAAACATATTGCTTCTGAAGGGAGAATATTTCTTTGAAGTTATGAAATACAACACTCGAGGGCAGCATGGTTTAAAAAATGGCTTAGAGGTTTGGATGTATAAAGATCGTTAAAATAATGTAAATAGTAGTTTAGTGAATATTAGAATAGAAAATGTTTGTAAATAGTGGGTATATATCAATGAGCAGACCTTACATACGCAAGTTACATTACAATACAATAATCAATAATGTATTGTTAGAGAATATCTTCATAACAGATGATTTTATGGCGGAGGAACGCTGGCATTCGTAATACTTGATTAGCAGTTTGAAATTAAACAAGATTATGGGAGGATATAAAGAGAAAACCTAAGTAGATTGATAAATGAAACTGAATTAATAAATAGATTATAAATGAAATGGATTAATAAATGAATTATAAATGAAATGGATTATTAAATAGATTATAAATGAAATGGATTAATAAATCGATTATAAATGAAATGGATTAATAAATCGATTATAAATGAAATGGATTAATAGATTATAAATGAAGTGGATTGATAAATAGATTATAAATGAAGTGGATTAATAAATAGATTAATAATGAAATGGATTGACAAATATATTAGAAATGAAGTGGATTGATAAATAGATTATAAATGAAGTGGATTGTTAAATAGATTATAAATGAAATGGATTAATAAATCGATTATAAATGAAATGTATTGATAAATTGATTATAAATGAAGTGGATTGATAAATTGATTAGAACTCAGGATGATCTTATAACAGTCCTACGAACCTCATCCGTTGATTTCACGTCTTCAGCTCCGTTGATAACAGCAGCGTCAACTCGAGTGTCTTCGTTGACGTCTTCACTAGGACGCATTTTCTTCATTTTCTTGTTCTTCTTTAGTTTCTTCTTTGCTTTTGTTTTGTTCTTAACTTCCTTTTTAGCTTTTTTCGTGAACCTTTCCTTGTTCTCCGTTCCATTCCCCCCTTCCACCATTCCACTCCGCTTTTCCGAGGTTGCGCTCAAGACATTGATCTCATTATATTAAGCTCTACCTGAGGATCAGGTTTCGTTGACTAAGGTAGTGAGGATAAGTAAGACACATAAGTCCAGATAACGTATCTTGTATACGGGGTGGTAATACAGAGTTGCGATGCAGAGTTATAAGCTACGGGGTGGTTATTATACGGGCTGGTTATACATTACGGTATATACAGAGGTATAAGCTACGGCATCGGCCGTAAGGTCGGAGAACTCTACCGACACGCTATATCGCGGAGTGCTCATCAGCTACTGGGACCTTACTTAGGTTTGCTAGCCCTTATATAGCCTTCGCTTCCGCCCACAACTAAGGTCTTGATCGCGTGATCTATCACGTGTTCCTAGACCTTATATAGCCTTCGCTTCCGCCCACTGTTAAGGTCTTGATCGCGTGATCTATCACGTGTTGCTAGACCTTATATAGCCTTCGCTTCCGCCCACAACTATAAAGGTCTTGATCACGTGATCTATCACGTGTTCCTAGACCTTATATAGCCTTCGCTTCCGCCCACTGTTAAGGTCTTGATCGCGTGATCTATCACGTGTTGCTAGACCTTATATAGCCTTCACTTCCGCCCACAACTAAGGTCTTGATTGCGTGATCTATCACGTGTTGCTAGACCTTATATAGCCTTTGGCTTCCGCCCACAACTAAGGTCCTGATCGCGTGATCTATCACGTGTTCCTAGACCTTATATAGCCTTCGCTTCCGCCCACTGTTAAGGTCTTGATCGCGTGATCCAACACGTGTCTATGTAACACATATGCTGTAAGCCAAGGTCTCAGTGACACCGTGCACTCAATAGCTAACTAGGTCTGTTGGTAAACACATTAGGACTTGTTTCCGCGACCTCCTCTCGGACATCGGGAAGGGGGTTACCGGTTATGAGGTGTGGAGGTGGGGATTATGAGTTGAGAGGGGGGTTATGAGGTGAGGGGGGGTTATGAGGTGAGGGGGGGTTATGAGGTGTGAAGGTGAGGGTTATAAGGTGAGGGGAGGGGGGTTATGAGGTGAGGGTAGGGGTTGAATGAGGTAAGGAGGGTAGGGTGGGGGTTATGAGGTGGGGGGTTCCTAAGAGCGGGTGTATAGTTTTTTGTGCATGTGATTTTTATTAATAGTTTTCTAGTGTCTACATTTTTTATTTTTATTTTTTTTTCAATTCNTTGTTGTCAGAGCAGCTACTCTTGAAATAATTATTATAATATATAATAATTATATAAAATACAATAAAATATATTACATAATTTTCGAAATTAAACTTTAAATCCACGCTCAAGTCCTCTATAATAAAGCTATTATATTCTATTTAAATACATACAAATATTTATTTAAATCTATTTCTCCGCCACATTATCTTCATTCACTTGACTTGCTGTATTTAATTATATTTGCCAATTGCGAAATATAGTTCAATTTTTATATAATTATTATAATTTTTAATGATAATATACAAAATATATTATATAATGTGCGAAAATAAATTTTTAATCTATGCATTCCCTTCAGTTTTGCAATGCCTTGCTTTTGTCTAACTCAGAATAGATGTTCAGATTGAGACAATATCCCACATATTTATTTGATTATTACAAGAAGAATTAAGTATTGGAACAGCGTTTGAAGTTATAGACATTATATACTTATGAATAGTTATTTATATGTATTATGTGTAGGTAGTGTTACATATGCTATTCAAAACTTATTCATCTATGACGTGTTCAACTCGACGCTATAAACATACATAATTACTTTGTCCATACAAAAACATCTATTCAAAGTCACTCAGATAAATCAGGATGACTTTGTCCAAATAAAAATACACTTTTTGCCCCCATGTGGGTCACCCTGACTCAGTTTTATTGATAAAATTTAATTGGATTCTTCCTGGTTGAAGGTTCCCAGGAATGTGTGCGAACTCAATAAAACTTAACTCTTATTAAAAGTTATTTATCCTTTTATAAGCGTTAAACGTTATTTTTCCTTCACAAACGTTATTTTTATTTTATTTGAACGTTATTTTCGTGTGAATATTTCTCCATAATACACGTCGTTCATAATTACTTATGTCTGCAGTTTGAGCTTTGATTATCGTACGAAATATTACACTGTTAGAAAAAACGGCGAAAAAACAGTCCCCCCGGCATCCTAGTGGCCGGTGGCCCCGTGAAAATAAACTGTTTCGCCGTTTTTATCAGATGTTTTACGGATTTCTAGTGTTAAATAAGAATAAAAACAGTGAAACGGTGTTTCTTTTCACGTGCCCACCGGCCACTGAAACGCCGGTAATACCGTTAACGGAAATTTTTCTAACAGTGTACATTACGTAACGCAAGTTTCGTATATAATAACCACTTGAATTACTTGAATTATTTTAATTAGTGAGTTATTCAAATTACTTGAATTGCTTGAATTAGTTGATTTATTTTAATTACTTGGTCTCCGAAAAGTTTCGCTGCAGACATGTTAATGTTGAATTGAGTACTCATATACAATACTATAGAATAGTGATATACGATTATATTGTAATATTATATTAAGATACTGTATTGTAGTAATATACATTGTCTCGATATTAGCGAGGAAATATTGCTCTGTTTACTCTGAAATATTGAATACTTGTTGTCAGAGCAGCTACTCTGGACTGATCCAGAGTCCAGTAATATAATATAATAGTTATATAACAGAGTTTAATAATAAAGCTATTATATTCTATTTAAATACATACAAATATTTATTTAAATCTATTTCTCCGCCACATTATCTTCATTCACTTGACTTGCTGTATTTAATTATATTTGCCAATTGCGAAATATAGTTCAATTTTTATATAATTATTATAATTTTTAATGATAATATACAAAATATATTATATAATGTGCGAAAATAAATTTTTAATCTATGCATTCCCTTCAGTTTTGCAATGCCTTGCTTTTGTCTAACTCAGAATAGATGTTCAGATTGAGACAATATCCCACATATTTATTTGATTATTACAAGAAGAATTAAGTATTGGAACAGCGTTTGAAGTTATAGACATTATATACTTATGAATAGTTATTTATATGTATAATGTGTAGTGTTATGTATGATATTCAGCACTTATATATCTACGATGTATACAACTTGACGCTAGAAGCATACATAATTACTTTGTCCGTATACAGAAACATCCATTCAAATTCACACAGATAAACGAGTAAGACTTTGTGCAAATAAAAAATACACTTTTTGCCCCCATGTGGGTCACCCTGACTCAGTTTGGTTGATACAATTTAATTTGATTATTCCTGGTTGAAGGTTCCCAGTAATATGTGAGAACTCAATAAAACTTAACTCGAAATAAACGTTATTTTTTCTTTTTTGTATGAAAATTTCTTCAAAATATTACAATACGTGACACAAGTTCCGTACACTTCGCATTTACTGCGAAGTGTACGATGCAATTATCTGCCCTTGAGTGGGTCATCCTGACCCAGTTTAGCACTTCACAAGCGCGTATCAGTGCTACGACCGCTTTCTGCTCGTGCTGTGGGGTAAGAAAGTGTGTCACGGGGCACTATTTGGAGTTTGGACAATATCACCCATTAATTTTATTCAGTGTCTGGTGGCGCTCCTGCCACGGAATCAAAGTTTATTAACTAATTTTAACGTCAATTTTCAATAAACTTTCCTTAAAAATTTAAAATTTTCAACAGCCTTTTGTTAATTTTTTACACCCATTTTCCGCAAAAAATTTGCCCCAAAAAATTTCTCCAAAAATTTCCCCGAAAAATTTTCAAAAAATTTGCCCTATAAATTTTCCCAAAAATTCCCCGAAAATTTTTCGTGAAAATGATTCCCCTTTTTCCCCCCCAGAAGCGGAAGGAGCACCTGGAGACCCTGCGGCGTAAGGAAAAGGACGGTCCCCCCCACCAGGAGGGGGGCCAGGAGCTGTCGCCCCCCTCCGCCGCCCCCCACCAGGAGAAGCAGTTCGACGACCTCATCTGCGCCCTCAGGTCCGGCGACGTCTTCGGCAAGGACATCGACAAGATGAGGCGCAAGAAGAAGCCTAAAATATAAGAGGCCTGTGGCCTGATAGGCCTAAAGAAAGAGGCCTATAGCCTAATAGGCCTAAAACTTAAGAGGCCTATAGCTTGATAGGTCTAAACGAAGAGGTCTATAGCCTAATAGGCCTAAAGAAAGAGGCCTATAGCCTGATAGGCCTATAGCCTAATAGGCCTATAACATAAGAGGCCTATGGCCTGATAGGCCTAAAACATCAGAGGTCTATAGCCTAATTGGCCTATAACGTAAAAGCCTGTGGCCTATAATAGGCCTGAAGAAAGAGGCCTATAGCCTAATATGTCTAAAACATAAGAGGCCTGTGGCCTGATAAGCCTGAAAAAGGAGGCCTAGAAGTGCTCAAATGGCTTTAATAATAAGCCTAATAATATTGGAATGACCTGCATAATAGGCGTAAAAGGTTTTCTTCATGGACATACGAGACGTATCACAACGAAGACACGGACGCACCAGACGTATGACATAACGAAGTCATGGACGAACCAGACGTATAACATAACGAAGACACGGACGCACCAGACGTATGACAACGAAGACACGGACGCACCAGACGTATGACAACGAAGACACGGACGCACCAGACGTATGACAACGAAGACACAGACGCACCAGACGTATGACAACGAAGACACGGACGCACCAGACGTATGACATAACGAAGACTTAGAGGTATATTAAACCATCAGATATACGCTATAGTGAGTACATTAGAGCTGTCGGCTGCAAGGAGACAAGAGCGCCAGTATTGGTATATTATATAATTAAGTCTTGGTTTATCGTATAATTAAGTTTTGGTATATTGTATAATTAAGTTTTGGTATATTGTATAGTTAAGTATAGGAATATTGTATAGTTAAGCGATATAATTAAGTTATTAATATTGTAGACATAAGGATTTCAAAGCTAGCAGTTGCCTGGCATTTTTTTCTGGCGCCGCCCACGGCCACGCACCATCATTCAGAATTATGAGAGGGGTAAATTGTCCTAATAATGCTGCACTTTCTGCACGCAGCGCTGAATTACCGTTTTTGTCTGTCCCAAGTAGGTCAGGTTGACCCACATAAGAGCAAAAAGTGCATCGCTATTTGGACAAATTCTCACTCATTTCTCTGAATGCGCAGTTGCGTGCTACAAAAAAAAGCAATGTTTTGTGCCGTCGTGGAATAGTGAAAAAAGCGAAAAAGTGGAAATAGCGAAATAGTGAAAATAGCGAAATAGTGGAAATAGTGAAATAATTTCACACCTAAGATGTCATTTCACTAAATAGGTGAAAAGTAAAATTTATAAATGAGATAAATTGGTGATGAAATTTGTAAATGATGAAATTGAATATTCGTTCATACAAGTTGGTGCGTATAATATGTGAACCCGAGAAATTTAGTTAAAGAACTAGAAATGAATTTGAGAATATATCAGACTAATTAATGGAGATATTCCACAAATAATGATAGAAGCGGAGACTATTGAAGATTTCAAGTCCCGATATATGATATTAGTTTGTACTGGTGCAGCATGGAGCGCAAGAAATTCGTCACGCGGGTTGTGTTGCAGGAACACGGTGACGTCACGCGGGTTGTGTTGCAGGAACACGGTGACGTCACGCGGGCTGTGTTGCAGGAACACGGTGAAGGATTCCGTATTTATTATAAGTAGCAGGATTCTTGTCTTTAAGTTAAGCTTGTATAAGCAAACTGGTGCCATGTTCCTTAGTTTTAAAGCGTTAAATATTATATAGTGAATGTTTCGCTCACCTCCAAAGACATCAGTATTTCATATATATTTGCAGTTTTATAATTTATTTATTATTAATTCATTGTATTTATAAATGTTTTCTATGCTTCGTTCTGGAAAATTTTCAAGGAATTTCTTCTCGTTTTCTTGTACTGAAATTAGATCCTCGAAAAACCTTAAGGATGTTCTTTCTTCTCACTTATGGAGTAATTCCATTTATTTCCTGCCTTATTTATTAAAAATAAGGGATTTAACTTATATCGTTCCTGCATTTAATTACCTATGAAAGGTAATTATTATGTAAATTACCTATGACAAAGTAATAATAATTCAGTTACCCCTTCACTTAATTACAAATTCACTATTTTTAGGTACCCACGTTTGGGGATCACTCAAAGATCTCGTTTATAAGTCATAAATGTAAATATATTCTAGATTTTCTCACTAGTTCAATAGAATATCCTAGAGTTTTGTACATAATTTTTAATATTGGGAAGTTAGGGTAAAAAATCTCGTTATTTTAGAGGACATTTCATTTTATTTCGCCTCGTGCGAGCGAAAATTAGCTCTTTATTTCTTTTGATTGGTAATTTGGGCGATTTCATTATCACATTTTATTTTATATTCGATGTGTCAGGCATTTGGTCGGTATGTCTATTTTTATAAGGAAATTTATTGCCGAGTTTCAGGGAATTTTCATCAATTTAGGGTAACACAATTGTAAAAATTTACCCCCAAGCAGCGTCGCCAGATTATGTAGGAGATACTCGCGTAAAACTGCCATGACGTTTGTAAGTCATTAACAATAATATTGTTCGTACTTAATACTTACATTTACTCAATACAAATATTACTTAATATCCCTTATATATAATATAAACAAGTTTGTACGTACTGCACAATTTTTATTTCGTTATTGCACGCTATATTTAAGTCTTCATTTTGTAACGCCATCGCCGCACTACTTTACTTCTTAATTTGTACTAGAAATTACGCTGGGTAAGACTAGTATTCTAGTGCGGGCTCTCCATTTTGCGACATTGTAACGCGATGTTCTTTTAGAGTTCACTCGCAGTCACTCAATGAAATAAGTTAGGCTTTGTCCAAATATCGATGCACTTCTTGCCCATGTGGGTCATCCTGACCCAGTTTGGCCCGGGAAAGGGCGTATCAGTGCTACTGGCGCTCTCGTCTTGTGCTGTGGGTAAGAAACTATGTCGCTATTGGGACAATATGACCTATTTATTCTCCTGAGTGATGTGGTGATAATTTTTTCTTATTTTTTATACTGCGAATGATTAATAATTTGCGAGACAATAAAGACGAGTTGAAAACTAACTAATTAAATAAACAGTAAATTAACAATTATGGTTCCGCCGTTTCGCTCAATTGTGTCGGAGTTTCATTAAAAGTTCGTATCAAAATAAACGGTTTTATTTTCACCTATTTTGCCCAGTCTAAATTACCCCGAATATCGAAAATTAATGATAAATAAATCATTTATCCTGTGACGGTAGGCACCGTTGCCACTTTTGAGTACCGTAAAGTGGGATAACTTGGACCATTTTGACCCTTTTGACATGACCCAGTCAAACCTTAGCCAATTATGATGGTTACAAAAAGGGGGGGGGCAAAGCCCCTTAATGGGGGACTTTGCCCAGTCTAAATTACCCCGAATATCGAAAATATTTGTTAATAGTGAGCGTGTAAATGCTTATAATGCTCAGCCTGTAAGGCGAGGTGATATGAACATGCACATACTGTTTAGGAAACCTTAAGTACAGACCTTACATATGCACGTTACATTACAATACAATAATATATTGTTAGAGAATATGTTGATAACCGATAATTTTATGGCGGAGGAACGCTGTAATTCGTAATACTTGATCAGCAGTTTGAAATGAAACAAGATTATTGCAGAAAATATAGACAAAATTTAAATAGATTAATGAATGAAGTGGATTGATAAATTGATTATAAATGAAGTGGATTGATAAATTGATTATAAATGAAGTGGATTGATAAATTGATTATAAATGAAGTGGATTGATAAATTGATTATAAATGAAGTGGATTATTAAATTGATTAGAACGCAGGATGATATTATAACAATCCTACGAACCTCATCCGTTGACTTCATGTCTTCAGCTCCGTTGATAACAGCGGCGTCAACTCGAGTGTCTTTGTTGACGTCTTCGCTAAGACGCATTTTCTTCATTTTCTTGTTCTTCTTTAGTTTCTTCTTTGCTTTTGTTTTGTTCTTAACTTCCTTTTTAGCTTTTTTCGTGAACCTTTCCTTGTTCTCCGTTCCATTCCCCCCTTCCACCATTCCACTCCGCTTCTTGCTCACAACTTTTTCACCTTTTTTCTTCAGCTTGTGAAGTTTATCAACAACATCATCATTATAATCATCCTTTTCATCATCATTCTCATCATCAAAGTCACCATTTTCGGTTATTTCGTTGTTCTTCAGTTCACTCTTCTTTTGTTCCTCAACATCATCATCATTATCATCACACTCTGCATCACTATCAGCAGCAGTAGCATTATCATCATCACATTCTGCATCACTATCATGAGCAGCATCATCATTTACGAGGCCATCATTATCATCGGAGAAGGATGACTCGGAGTCATCATCCGCAGGGCATCTCTGGTCCCCCGTGACATCTCCCGTGGCGCCCCCCACGACTGCTCAGATTTTATTCATGTAATTCAGCGTAAAATTAAATAAAATTGAAGTAACAAATTGAATTAATGATTAATGAAGTAAATGAATGAATAATTAGGTAAAACAATGAAGTAAAAAAAATACTCATGAAGTAAATGAATAATTAATGAATGAAATTGAAATGATTGTTGCTATGGTGATACACGTTACAATGATGATAGCCACTTGCTTGNTCATAGGTAATGATTTACTGATTAATGGTGATTAATAGACTAACTGGCGAGGGTGATTACTGATTAAATGATTTACTGTTATGTGTTAATTATTGCTCATCATTTACTGATTAATAGTGATTAATAGACTAACTGGCAAGGGTGATTACTGATTAAACGATTTAATGATTAATACTGGTTATAACCACACTTATTATCTGTTAATCATCCTTGATGATTTACTGATTAATGGTGATTAATAGACTCACTGAATAGAATGATTAAATGATTTACTGATTAATAGTGATTATGCCCATGTGTAGCATCTGTTATCATAGGTAATGATTTACTGATTAATGGTGATTAATAGACTAACTGGCGAGGGTGATTACTGATTAAATGATTTACTGTTATGTGTTAATTATTGCTCATCATTTACTGATTAATAGTGATTAATAGACTAACTGGCAAGGGTGATTACTGATTAAACGATTTAATGATTAATACTGGTTATAACCACACTTATTATCTGTTAATCATCCTTGATGATTTACTGATTAATGGTGATTAATAGACTCACTGAATAGAATGATTAAATGATTTACTGATTAATAGTGATTATGCCCATGTGTAGCATCTGTTATCATAGGTAATGATTTACTGATTAATGGTGATTAATAGACTAACTGGCGAGGGTGATTACTGATTAAATGATTTACTGTTATGTGTTAATTATTGCTCATCATTTACTGATTAATAGTGATTAATAGACTAACTGGCAAGGGTGATTACTGATTAAACGATTTAATGATTAATACTGGTTATAACCACACTTATTATCTGTTAATCATCCTTGATGATTTACTGATTAATGGTGATTAATAGACTCACTGAATAGAATGATTAAATGATTTACTGATTAATAGTGATTATGCCCATGTGTAGCATCTGTTATCATAGGTAATGATTTACTGATTAATGGTGATTAATAGACTAACTGGCGAGGGTGATTACTGATTAAATGATTTACTGTTATGTGTTAATTATTGCTCATCATTTACTGATTAATAGTGATTAATAGACTAACTGGCGAGGGTGATTACTGATTAAATGATGAAACATAATGATTACTAAACCGACTGGCAAGGGTGATAAATGATTTAATGATTAATAGTGAATTCAAGACTGACTGGCAAGGGTGATTATTGATTTAATAATTTACTGATTAATAGTGATTAATAGACTAACTGGTGAGGGTGATTAATGATTTAATGATGAATGATGAAATATAATGATCACATGACTGACTAGCAAGGGTTATCATCGGTAATGATTTACTGATTAATAGCTATTACAAGACTGACTGAATCAATGTGTAATGCACAGCAAAATGTTCGTATAAAATAAAATAAATGTTTGTATAAATAAAAGTTATATAAGATAAATACTCGTTATCATTTACTTGACAAAGAGATAATGACTTTTCATTATACGTGCAGTTCAATATGTTATCATGCACGAAAGTCGATATCTATGTCATCAAAGAAAGTTTCTTACTAAAAAAGTAAAGCAAGTTTCTTACGCGAAAAGATAAGATGATTTCTTACTCGATGAATTTAGATAATTCTTCATTCGAGATAATTAAAGACAGTTTAGTAATCGATAAATAAAGATAATTCCTTACTCGATAAGTAAAGCTAATTTCTTCCTCGATAATTAAAGACAGTTTCTTACTCGATAATTAAAGACATTCTATCACTCGAAAAGTAAAGATAATTTCTCATGCGATAATTAAAGACAGTTCCTTCTCTATAAGTAAAGACAGTTGCTTACTCAATAGTAAAGCTAATTTCATATTCGATGATTAAAGATAATTTCTTACTCGATAAGTAAAGATAATTGCTTACTTAACCAGCTTGCAGAGGAGGTCGGTGCCCGCGTACATGCACCGCAGGTCCACCCTCCCCGAGACCGACACGTGGCAAACCTCGCTGTCGTCAGAGCAATTCCCGCCAAAACTCGCAGAATTCCCGCCAAAACTCGCAGAATTCCCGCCAAAACTTGCGGAATTCCCGCCAAAACTCGCAGAATTCCCGCCAAAACCAGCAGAATTCCCGCCAAAACTTGCAGAATTTCCGTCAAAACCGGCAGAATTCCCGCCAAAACTCGCAGAATTCCCGCCAAAACTTGCAGAATTCCCGCCAAAACCAGCAGAATTCCCGCCAAAACTCGCAGANAAAAGTCTCCTTAATAATTAATATTCAAATAACCAACATTAATACATATTATAAATAGAAAATAACAATAAGATATATTTACATATAAATGTTAATTATATTGATATATGATTCATATAATATTATATTTATATTAATAATATTCTTCACAAACCTCCATAAGCTTAACCAGGCAGACGTAAATCAGCCGTACGACGTCCTGCATATCCTGCGTAGGATTTCCACCGATGTCTTGCATTTCCAAAGCCGCGATCCTTGATTTCGTTTGCATTTTGGAAATTTTCTGTCCGCCATCTTGTTTCTGTTCGCCATCTTGTTTTGATCCGCCATCTTGTCTGGTGGCAGCACTAGTGGCTAGTAGCGTGGCTACCAGCTGCTGCTGGATAATGTGGTACCAGGGACACAAGTTGTGGTCCAACCTGATGGTGGTTAATGTAACTAATGTAATGTGTACACGATGCGGCCTAAGTACACGTATAGACCTAAGTTCACGTAGCGACCTAAGAACACGTAGCGACCTAAGAACACGTAGCGACCTAAGAACACGTAGCGGCCCAAGTAATTGGTGGGTTTAGCTATACAAGCGGTCAATGATTGTCTGACGAAGTTAGAAATCAGTTCGTAAAATTCGTAATTTTTTTATATTACGACACCCGATTTCGAGAATCGAAAAATGGACAAAAAATATTTTGTTTTTCCGGTTTCGAAGATCGAACTATGGACAATATTTTGTATTTTCTGTTAAAACAGACGTCACGGTAAGTGGTCCCCGCCCTGGGTGCACTGGGACCCAATATGTCCTGGTGGGATCAAAGGACCCAGGATCCCTTCAGGAGGCCCAGGTATTCATAAGAGATGCGCAAGTCCTTATAAACTCAGAAATTTTTTTTAATCAAATAGTATAAATAATGACACACTTTCTTATCCCCAATACGAATACCAAACCATATAAGCTCAAGCCAAACTGTGTCAAGATGACCCAAACAAAAGCATGTTCGGTGTCACTCTGGCGTCTCATTATATTCATTATAATTATAATATACGATTAGATCATAAGTAATTGAGACGTAACATTCACTTGACCTGATAAAGATTGATGGAAAAGTACTAGTCGGCGTCTAGATAACATCACGTGATCAAGACCTTAGTTGTGGGCGGAAGCCGTGACTATATAAAAGGGCAGGGAATTCTTACTCTTAATAGTTCCCTGCCCTTACTCGGGGCCCTTAATTACTCTTAGTTCTCCGACATCACGGTTGATGTCTTAGTTCTACTCGTACCCTATAACTCATGTTTACAGTGATAACAAAGACAATAAAGATAACAACAACAACAAAGATCGCGATAACTAGTATAAGAGAGATAACAAAGATAACAACCCCGTATATCAAGAGAAGTTCTTTAGAAAGATGGTGTCTTACTTATCCCTCACACCCTTAGTCAACGAATCCTTGTCCTCAGGTAGAAATATATAATCAGTTAGGTTGTGTTTAATATTGCTACTAGACATATTGCCTATTTCCATACTCATTGTCTTATTAATAGCCGAATTATATAGAAGAACTTGTCACGATATAGCCACACCATGAATACAGGTTTAAGTTTCAGATTCTGAAATGAAATCATCATTTGTTATTGATAGCTTCAGAACGAGATGGTTGGACGGGTGTAGTGAGCAAAATAGCTGCAGAATTTCACCTCATGTCTATGCATCCATCATCAGTTTCAATGGTATTTGAAACAAAAGGTCTGGTAACGAGAATTACGGCAGTAGACAAAGGGTTGATTTACCATGGCGGCAGCCCGACGCACTGGCATGGCGCGGTCTGTGAGTCCAACTTTGGTGGCCTTGATGATGTCTTTGTGGACGTTCGAGGCAGCGGTGCCCATGCCGGCCGTGATCTGCACATTATACCTCATTTGAATGTCCTTACTTATTTATGTCCTTCAACTTAAAGGGACAATTCTTAGAGTGTTTAAAAGTGCATCATTAGTCCAATCTGCTGAGTGGCAACAGCTGTATTGTACGACAGTCCACTCTGGAGAGTGGGANTCAATTATTTCAAATAATTTTAAATCCATGAAACGTGGAAGCTCTCAATACATCGTTTATTTTATAACAAACAATTTCGTGACAAACATCAAACAAACACGCGATAACACATGTTTGTGTTTACACAAACACACAAGACACACAAGATGTCTTCAGAAATTGTGTACGAGATTGTCATATTGTTTGTGCGTTCACAAACACATCAAACAAGCGTAAGCAGCTATCAAAAAACGCGCAACAAACACCTGCAGGAGGCGCAGCAGGGGCAGCAGCAGGTGTTTGTGCGCGCTGGTGATGCCGTGTTTGTTGCGACCTTCACCAACAGACGCCAGCAGACGCTCGGCAAACACCAACACGTTGTGGCACCGCGTCACCAACACCGACACAAACACCAGCGGGTCTGAGGTGTCGTCTGTAACACAAACATGGTCTGTAACACAAACATGGTTCTCAGCCAGCATCTCCTGGACGGTGAGCTCTTCCGTCGTCTGCACAAATTGACGTTAATAAGACGATCATTAATAATAAATAATGAATTAATAAATAATTAATAGTTAAATAAATGATAAATTATTTTTTCCCTGACGATGAATACTTTTTTTCGCCACTTTTAGGTACCGTAAAGTGTGGTGACCATATTTTCAATTTAAGAAAAAGAAACCCTATAACTCAAAAAATTCTTGCATTAGAAAAATTGAGTTTTTAGATTTGAAGTACTGTGATATAACCTAGAAATGCAATAAAGATATTTTTATATACGTAGTTACTATGTGACTATTTATATCACAGAAGGCAATAACTAAAAATGCACTGCTAATTTATTTAACAGAACAACCCCCAATTTTGATAAATTACAAGACTTCCAGTTTCATGTATTGCAGCGAACCTAAGCCAATTGTGATATTTAAAAAAGGGGACAAAGCCCCTAAATGGGGCGACTTGAGCATAAACAAGACATGGTTGACATAACGAAAACGTAACAAATGACTGGTACGAAGAGAGTGCATGGAAATTATGTTACGAAACATGCATGGGGGACCAAACTGTTTTTACTGAACAGGAGAACATTGCTGTCGAGAGCCTTGTATACAGTGTAGTGAATATGGCTAGTGTAGTGAATATGGCTAGTGTAGTGAATATGGCTAGTGTAGTGAATATGGCTGGTGTAGTGAATATGGCTAGTGTAGTGAATATGGCTAGTGTAGTGAATATGGCTAGTGTAGTGAATATGGCTAGTGTAGTGAATATGGCTAGTGTAGTGAATATGGCTAGTGTAGTGAATATGGCTAGTGTAGTGAATATGGCTAGTGTAGTGAATATGGCTAGTGTAGTGAATATGGCTAGTGTAGTGAATATGGCTAGTGTAGTGAATATGGCTAGTGTAGTGAATATGGCTAGTGTAGTGAATATGGCTAGTGTAGTGAATATGGCTAGTGTAGTGAATATGGCTAGTGTAGTGAATATGGCTAGTGTAGTGAATATGGCTAGTGTAGTGAATATGGCTAGTGTAGTGAATATGGCTAGTGTAGTGAATATGGCTAGTGTAGTGAATATGGCTAGTGTAGTGAATATGGCTAGTGTAGTGAATATGGCTAGTGTAGTGAATATGGCTAGTGTAGTGAATATGGCTAGTGTAGTGAATATGGCTAGTGTAGTGAATATGGCTAGTGTAGTGAATATGGCTAGTGTAGTGAATATGGCTAGTGTAGTGAATATGGCTAGTGTAGTGAATATGGCTAGTGTAGTGAATATGGCTAGTGTAGTGAATATGGCTAGTGTAGTGAATATGGCTAGTGTAGTGAATATGNGACCCACTTAATTGACCCACTTGACGTGACCCACTTAATTGACCCACTTGAGGTGACCCACTTAATTGACCCACTTGACGTGACCCACTTAATTGACCCACTTGACGTGACCCACTTAATTGACCCACTTGATGTGAGGGCAGAGGCCCTGATGTCCTCCACGGCCTGGCTGTAGGCCCCCAGGCTGGGGTTGCACAGCAGCAGACGCAGGGGCTGCAACCCCTGCCGGCACACAACCCCGACCTGCCCGGGGTTCAGGGGTTACAAATACATAGACTCTTAAATAAAGGGTTAAACCCCTTACACCTGGGCAGGGGTTAGAAATACAGAGGCTCTTAAATAAAGGGTTGGACTCCATACATCTGCCTAGTGGTTCAGGGGTTAGAAATACACAGGCTAGGGGGTTTAAAATAAATAATTAAAGGGTTGAACCCCTTACACCTGCCTAGGGATTCAGGGGTTAGAAATACACAGGCTAGGGGGGGTTAAAATAAATAAAGGGTTAAACCCCTTACACCTGCCAGCTTTCAGGGGTTAAAAATACAACGGCTCTTAAATAAAGGGTTGAACCCCTTACACCTACACAGGGGTTAAACACTGATTGTTGGACCTCAAAAATATTATTGTGTGTTTAAATAGAGAAAATTCAAGGATTGATAGTTAAGTAAAATAATAAAAAATGATTTTCCTTATCATAATGATAAGGAAAATGATATCAGCTGCAGGGATAGAAGGCATATCAGCTGCAGTCACCTGATGGGAGCGGTGCAGGTGCAGCTGCGTGTGCTGCAGCAGGTGCAGCAGGTGCCCCGTGTGGGGGGGCACCGCGGG
>NW_025933199.1:0-1311 GCF_000764305.2 Hyalella azteca
AAGATCTATTATTAGCTTACAATTGTTGTTAAATCCGCTTTGCTAACCTCATCCGTAGAAAAAGAATATAAATCAAGGGTTCTGCCGCCTGGTCTTATGGTCAGTCATCATCATCAGTTATCTATTGTAGCGAATTATATTTACCGCCAGTGACAGCCTAAAGTTATACCGCCTTGACGCATTCCTCCAATATCGCTGTAATTCATTATTTAAAACTAAAAACTTTCGTAAAGATTGCCGTTTCTGAACTAATTTCCCACACCTTAAACAGATTCCCACTGTTTTTCTTCAATTATTTTTCATTCATAAATTAAGTGATTACAACACTGGGAATTTAAACCTCAGGTTCATGGTGTTTTCTGTGTGCAAGTGATGTTTTGATCATTTATTACGCCCGTAAATAGATTACCCGTACATATACCCGTACTCGTACATATGGGACCTTGTACATATTAAATGATTTATAATTTATATTTTATTTCTCCAACAGGAGACATTTAATCCGATGCTGAGACTGGCCGGACTAACTTCATTTCCACGTCACGCATGCATTCGTCACCTGTTCTTTCAACCCGCCACCTTCAACTTTTTGGGAACCGTATTCTGCAGATTGCATTTTAGGATTCGTCTATTGACGACTGAACATTGTCTGCATTACAATGAGGTATTTTAACTGCTGTTTTTTTACGCAAAACCACTCCAAATTAAACGTAAAACTTTGTTGAATAAATTAAAATAAAAGCTTCCTTGATTATTTAATTAATTTGACACCCTGTCTATTGTGTGAAAAGTTAAAAACCTCATAATATATTTGTAGAAATATAGATGGCGAAAAACCAAAAGCAAACACTAATTGCATTCAATCGATGAACATCACTGTCATTTAACGGGTACTCTGAAACGGACTTCACATTGCATAATACTTGACCTCAACTCAGACTTGACCACATCTTTGCGGGGCCTCACCTCAGACTTAAATCATACCTTAGAATGGACCTCACATTAAATTTGACCTCGCCTCTTACTTTACCATGCCTTAAGGCATGGTAAATTGCCCTTAATGGCAATTTAATGCCTTAAGGCATGGTAATGGCCGAACTCAAGGCGTGCCTTGAGTTCGTCTCTGACTTGACCTCACCCCTGACTTGATCTCACCTCAGACTTGACCTCACCTCAGACTTGACCTCACCTCAGACTTGACCTCACCTTAGACTGGACGAGCAAGTTCCTGTCTTCCCTGATCTTGAGGATGGTCGCGTCGATGTCGATGGGGGCGCCCCGCTGGTGCTGCTGCTGGAGGTTCCACAGCGC
>NW_025933200.1:0-588 GCF_000764305.2 Hyalella azteca
ATATTATATTATATACTAATGAAGTATAAGTAATTATTACTTATACTCGAAGTCTTGTGAATCATTTGTAATAGTTCTCACATTTACAATAACTATCATTACAATATTTTTTTACAGTCTGATGTCAGTGGACTGGCGTTACCAAGTCTGGAAGGCTGGTGTCACCTTCACCGATAATGTAAGTGGATTACTGTTGGGATGAACAAGATGTTGAATCATTTCTCCTAGTAGAAAGAAATTAAATTCATTTGTCTTTATTTTTGTATCACGGTAACAGACAATATAATTCGGCTGCTGTTTTAAGATGGGCAAATCGCTTGTTATCGTGTCTTCTGTTGTTGAAAATATTTTAAAATTTATTCTAAATAATTTATTCATGTAAAAACTTTGAAATACTTTCTCTGTTTGGTAATATTAAATTTGAAGTTTTTCTTCTACCACGTTAGTTTTCTTCAGTGCCACTGCGTATTTTAAACGATCACCCAACCTGAACCTGACATGTGGAACAGCCTCCCTGAAGATATTGTTGACGCTCCGAGTATGAACGCGTTCAAGAACAGACTAGACAAGGCCATGCATGAGCATATG